>NC_141546.1:96700000-96715000 GCF_021556685.1 Rattus norvegicus
ATTTCTCTGAAAGGCAGAGCTAATGGTAGTGACAAGTGTGGCCCTATGTGTGCAGTGATGAAGGTGACACAAAGTAACATAATACTTAAGAGCTCAGTCTCTGGAGGAAGCCAGCCTTGAAGGTTTTGGATCTTGGCTTTGCCGTTTATTTCACAGCCATACGACTTGCAGAGGTTAGCTTTCTCTCTGCTTCAGTGCATTCCTGTGAAGGGCAGTGACATCTTGATGCATGTCATATGCTTGGTATCTACCAGGAAGGCACTAACAGAGACAACCCTTGGCTGCATGGCACTTGCGTTTGTAATTGATGGGAAGCTCATGATTGTCCAGTATAGAACATACGGAGCGGTAGTGACTTGTGTACGTGTGGGAGGGGGGTGAGAGGGGTGTGTTGGAATTTTAGGTGGGGTGGCGGGGAAGGTGTTATTGAGCGGGTGACACCGCAGAGGGAAGAAGGAGACCAAGCTGTGCTGCTTAAGAGCATGCTCAGCAGGAGCAGCAAGTGCAGAGCTCCGAGTCGGGCGCAGGCCTGTTGTGTAAGACTTGGAGGACTCTGGTAGAACAGAGACTGTGGGCAGAGGAAGGGAGGAGTTGTAAAGTTAATGGGTGGCAGTGTCGTTGGTATGGGCAGGACACATGGATCTTGTGGACTGTAGTCTGTTGAGTTTTATTGTTGCACCTAATTAAAAGGCAGTTCCTATGGAACATAGGACTCACTTTAAAGATAACAGACATCATACTGGGGACCAGAAGATTTAGAGGCACCTGGCCTCCACTTAATAGAATCCACTTTCAAAGAGGTACCCTTTCTAAAGCATTCTGTAGAAGTGTGGGGTTCTAATTAGATCTGTTCAGGAAGCCAGCAAAATGCCATTGCTCATCCAGAATTGAGGATTTCAGCACAGGGATTGAGGGCACAGCTACTTTTTATGGGGAAGAAGGGTGTTGGCCCAGGCACTTGCCATTCATACCAGTGTTAGTTCCATGGGGCAAGTACTCAGGGAGGAACACCTCTCACATTCTTACAGTAGTTGTGCTTTAGAAAGCAAAGGCTAGATTGCTCTTAAACCTGAGGTGGCTGGCTAAGTGAAGGACTTCCTAGTGTTTCTCTGCCAAAATCTCAGACATCTTGAAGAGTAAAAAGTTGTACTCTGACCTTGTTTCAGTAGCCGAGGAGATCACTGCTCTGAGCCTTTTTCTTCATTGATAAAGAGAAAATAATACCTGCTCTGTTTGTCTGAGGGTTGATGTAAGTCCTTGGATAATGTCTGTGAAAGAGCAGGCAAGACAGAGGTGCACAGAGGTCTATTGTGTAACAGTGTTTGTTTGCTGCTGCAGTGTGTTTGGTAAATGTTCTTCTATCTGGTATTAACTTACAGGGAAGACAGTGCTTTTGAAGCCTTAAGCTTCAGAGAAAGTTTAGTGTGGGTGAGGAATACAGAGCAGCATTACTTAATACTGTGGTTAGGTATGCTGGGTATTCTGGCCCAGCAGCAACCGAGGAGCATTCTCTGAGCTTGGTTAATCTTTATTTTTTCCCAGTGTTGTCATGGCACCGTGTGTAAGGAGCTTACATGCAGCCTTGTTGGCTAAGTTGAGGCTTTAGGGACCACACTTCATGTGGTACAGTTATCAGAATTCACAAAGCCCCAGGTAATTAGCTTGAATGCACTCAGTTCAAACTAGGAATCTTGACAGCATTTGCCTTCTTTCATATGCTTTACTTACTGTTTTAACAGAATCCACTTGCATGTTCATGGATTACTTTGTATGTGATAGGTGTTTCTATGAGCTAGGGGATACCTTTGCAAAGGGGAGGTGAAGGAGCCCAAGGGAACAGGCTTTATCATTGAGGAGCAGAGTCCAGGTGCCTCCAGATCTGGTCCCCAGTGTGATGCCTGAGTTGGTTTCGTCACTGTCCCTCCTCAGTGCTGCCCTTTCACAAGGAGGCGAGGCAGCTTTCTCACTGGGGTGGTGGCCAGAGGAGTTTCAGCCTGCAAGGTAGGTCAAGTGACTTTTGGCAAACTCCAACTCTAACTCTGTAATGCTACCATGTCTCTGTGACCAGAGTTAGATTCAACACACTCTGCGTGCGTGTGTGTGTGTGTGTGTGTGTGTGTGTGTGTGTGTGTGTGTGTGTAAACTCCACACTTTGTCAATGGTCAACATAGTCTCCTTCAGTTATTTTGAAAGGCGGTGTCCTGTGCATTGTTTATCAAGTTCCCACATTCTCGGCATCCTCTCTTCATTCCCTGTGAGTAGGGGACCTTGTAACAGGGTTATTCTCCATACTGCTATGCACCAACTCCATGGAGTGGGTGTTGTTCACAGGAGTGACTGACAGGGTTCTTGCATTCATCAAACTGGTTTGCTGCTTGTTTGATTCTTCAGCTTTAGGAATTAACATAAATTTTAAATAATTTGATAGGCACAGAAATGTGAATTCTTTGGTAGCAGGGCTTTTTAAGATGTTTATTTTTACTAGGAGCAAGATCTACAGTGAGTTTTAATTCTATTGTAGGTTTTGGTATCCTAGCTAATTTCTACTTATTCTCATACTTTAGGTATTAGATTTGATTGAAACATGTCAGTTTAAACTTTTTGGATAGTTAATGTATTCATGTGATGTAAAAATGAGGTTTCCTTCTATGTTCTGGCTACTGTTTCTTGTTCCCTAATTTTACTCTAATTTTATATATCCTTCTAAAGAAACATGCATCCGTCAGTATGTGTGTGTGACATTCACTCCTGAGTGAATTTCATTCATATTGAAGCCAAAGTTAGAACAGACACCTGATTAGTGCGGTGCACTATTGCCCAGGACTTGTAAACTGAAAGCATCTTCTTGAGTGGCTTGGACTACAAGTGTATTCTACCACATCGGGCATGTATGGCATTCTCTGATCAACTATGAAAGGATTCATGAAAAGATCTGTTCAATGTCTTGGTCTATCTCAGTTTTTGCTAAACAAACAGTACAAATGAAAATGGCAGAAAAGGATTAGCTTTTCCCTTCTGTCTGACGCTGCCTATGACTGCCCTGTGGTGTTTCCAGTTCTGCAGGCAGTTCCCGGGAGAGGACAAGGACCCAGTGCTTTGGGCCTACCCCAGCTCTTCTCTTTGTTTCAGGGCAGGGATCTAAGGGGAATGCCACCTGGGCAGACAAGACAGTTAACGGTTTCCCTCTGTTTCAGATGTTCCTGACAGTTTACCTCAGTAACAGCGAGCAGCACTTCACAGAAGTTCCTGTTACCCCAGAGACCGTATGCAGAGATGTGGTGGATCTGTGCAAAGAGCCTGGGGAGAGCGACTGCCATTTGGCTGAAGTGTGGTGTGGCTCTGGTATGGACCTGGCTTTCTGTTTGTGCTCCGCTATCTTCTGTTGCTTTTGGGTTCTAGGAACTGTGACAGGGGTGGGGTGCTCTTGTTCTCCTACAGACAGCAGGATAGCCTGCACCTTAGAAGGTCATGTTCTTGCTCAACTCTTTTGGTAAGCAAGGACCTTTTTCCCCCTGCAACAGAAGGAAGTCACAAGTGTGTTGGATGGAAGCTTCTGGTACATTGTTATGGTACTCAGAAGTTTGTTTGTTTGTTTTTGTATGTTTAAGTTTTCCTTGCTGGGCATTGGTAGTGCACAGCTTTAATCCCAGCATCTAGGAGGCAGAGACAGGTGGATTTAGGACAGCCAGGGCTACACAGGGAAACCCTGTCTCTAAAAAACAAAAAAACCAAACCAAAACAAAACAAAACAAAACAAAAATCTACCACCAGCAACACAAAGCTTTCCTTAATTAGAAATTTGATGTTTCCCTTCTCTTCTTTGGTGTTGGAGATTGTCTAAGTTTCCTCTTGCTAAGATCTGAACCATAGTTCAGGTTGTCATCTGTTACTGTGGGGATATCACAGCAGGAGGAGCTTGAGGGAGCTGGTCAGAGTGTAGCCACACTCCAGAAGCAGATGCAGATGCTTGCTTAGTACTTGACTTATAGTCCCCAGAACTGCAGAAAACAAAACCAAAAAAGAAAGGCATTCTCACCCCAAAGCTTTAAGTGTATTCATCTGTTGCTTCTGTCTCTTCTTTTCCTCCCTCCTTTCTTCCCTCCCTCCCTCCCTCCCTCCCTTTTTATATCTTTTCTGCCTGCTCATGCATTTGTTTGGAGATCATTTCTCGGATGCCAGTGCACTAGGGATACAGAGGTGGAAACTTCCTGCTTTCAGATTGTTCCCACTGCAGGAGGAGGGGCAGGTGTCAGCGCTTTCCGTTACAGTGCTGTGAGGACAGCAGTAGCGAAGGGTAGATGGATGGGCTCCCTGTGCCAGAGGAAAGGGTATCAGGGACCAGGATGAGTGCCCATACCCATCCTCCCCTTCTCTCCCCTCCCCTCCCTTCCCTTCCCAGGTTTGTAGTGGTAAGGGGAGAAGTAGGGTGTCTATTCAGAATTTTACCCCTTTTGGGGGCACTGTAGAATTGTGTCGTTTGTAGAAAGTGGTTCTATCATCATTGCTACTCAAAGTAGAACCAGGACTGCATGCTGTTTGTTCCAACCAAGCAGATTAAGTTCGGGGTCAAGTCACAAAATTGGCTGCTGACTACCTGGCTGCCCTGTCTCTGTCCATGTTGTTTATTTAAGGCACTGAGAGATGGTGTCTTTGATTACTGATAAGTGTATAGTTTTCATAGGCCATTTCAACGTTCTTACACAAATTATATTGAAGTCATTGAGAGCTCTGAGTTTGTGCACTTGCCTTCTTAACTAGTGTAACTCAGGATACATTGTTTCTACTGAAGCCTTCTCAGTTACTGGAGTATTTAGCTGTATCTGTTTTGTTTCTAGGAAAGTTCTGAAAGCTGTCAGCCTTGCTTCAAGAGGGCCAGATATCATCCCATTGAAATATTCTTTTGTTTGCAAATGAATGTTTGACCCTTAACATTATTTTCAAACAGTTTATAAATATTGGGTCTGGGAAGTTGGCTCAGTGGGTAGACGTGGTTGCTGCATGTAACATGCACTTCTGTTCGCATCCTCAGCACTCCTGTAATTGGATATTGCTGTGAGCTCTATAAGCCTACTGATTGGGGTACAGGGGTACAGACAAGGAGATTCCAGGGACTCACTGGCCACCCAGTTTAGTGAAAATGGCAAAAATTCAAACTTAGTGAAGAGACCCTGTTTCAGAAAATAAGGGAAAGAGGAAGTGGTAGAGAAGACGTGGTGTTAGCTTCAGGCCCCCACATGTGTGCAGACGGGCACATGTACCACATGAGCTGAGACCATTTAGAAAGGTGCTTTTAATTTTTTCTTCATATGTTTAGGGGCTCATTGGACATTAATATTCGTGAGAGTGGGTCTCTGGCTATGTAAGTCACATGAAGCTCTGAAGCTCCCTTAACATTAACTTGTGAAGCTCCCTCACAAGTTAAGTGCATGCCTACAGATAGTAAGACGCCACTGAAGTAGAGTCTGCATGACACTGACATGTGGCACAGACCCACTGTTCCTATTGCTTTGTACTCACTTGACACTGATTGTATGGGAAATCAGTGACATAGCTTTTTTCTGAGTTCTGTTGATAGAAAAGGTATGTGAAATACCAAGTACTTCCTGTATCTGTAACGTAGATTGCATCAAGGGTATATTTCTCTTTCCTTACCTGTAGCTCATATGACTCTTTCCTTTCAGAGCGCCCAGTTGCTGACAATGAACGAATGTTTGATGTTCTTCAGCGGTTCGGAAGTCAGAGGAATGAAGTTCGCTTCTTTCTTCGTCATGAACGCCCCCCTAACAGGGACATCGGTATGTAATATTCTGGGAATCATAACTGGTGTTCGAGCTATTTATTCTGTGCACTGCAATAGCTAGGGAGAGGCATAACATGAGAAGCTGGGGAATTGGCAAGATGAAGGGAAGCTAGGACATTAGAGCAGCAGAGGGTTTCTTAGTCTAGATGTGACTGACAGTGGAGAGAAAGAGGTGTGGAGTGCTCGAAAAAGGCAGAAGCCGGGCTGTAGTTTCCTGGTGTGGTAGGAAGGAGTCACAGTTGAAGTGGAGAGAAGAGGGATGTTTACCTGGTGCAGCAAGGTCCCTGAAAGTGCGTTTCTCCACCCTGATAGGCTCTCCTCTTAGATAAAAGAAGGAATCTGGGTCCTGACATTAACAGGAAAGATATACTTAACTCTGGACAGTTTGTGGGTGTAGAGTTGAGGTGTTTTTATCTGAAAACTTGTATTTTCCTGTGGTGGAGATAGATGTGTGGACATGATGAGGTGGGGGGACAGGTTGTGCTGTTAGGAAAAGGAGTGCATGTGTACTGGAGCAGTAGGGTGCTGGACGCATTGAGGCGATCTGGTGAGAGTTTCCTCTGTGGTGCTCTGCAGCTCAGGAGGTTGTACTAGAAGACAGACTGGCCTAGTGTTGTTGGCAGTTCAGAGGTGGTGCAGGTGTGTGCTAGATGACACCTAAGTGGGTGGGTGTCTTAGTGATGGTTCCTGTTGCTGTGACAACCTTGACAGAAGCATCTTAGGGAAGGAGGCTTATCCTGACTCACGGGTCAAGGGTTCCAGTGTGTTTGGAAGGGAATCAAACTGGCAGGAACTTAGTCACCTCACATACACAGTCAGGAAGCTGGAGCAGTGAATACTTGTGCTTAGGTCACTTCTCCTTTGTACACAGCACGGGGTTAGCCTAGGGGATGGGCCACTCATAGTGAGCAGTGGCCCAGTTAAGGCAGTTTCAAGCTTTAATTAACCTGATTAAGATGTTCTCACACAGGCAGGACCAGCAGCTTGTTTCATGGGTGACTCTAGATATAGTCAGATAAGTAGTTAACACTAGTCACCGCCACAGGGGTAGGGTGAAGAAAGGGTGGGTTTATGAGGAAAGAGTAGATTGTATCCAGTGATGAACCTCAGAATTAGATTAACAGACAAATGTAGTGAGGGGAGAAATGGGTCATCCAAAAGTAGACTGATTAAATGTGAAATTTCAGGTTAGACCTTGAAAATGAGTCTGATTTAGAAACAGCTTGGCCATAGAACTTAGGTGATCTCTTGAGTCTCGGGGTCCAAAATGAAGGCAGATCGGAGGAAATAAAAGAATGCATGATAAAGTCTTTGTTCCTGATAGTTGTAGCCTGAGTTGATATAGACAGACAGGGCAGAGGTAATACAGCAAGTGGAAGCTTGAGGGCTGAGATGTGGCTTTGCCTGTAAGGTACAAGTGAACCTGCATTCAGTCTGGGAAGCCGCATTTTGAAACAGGATCACGCTGTCTTTCTCAGCATGCGGGGGGTTTTGAAAGGAAAGTAAGGACGGTTTTCTTGGAAGTAAGAATGTAGATAACATCTAATTAGTGGCCAGTGTAATGTCCCAGCTTTACTCTTTGGTGGCATTTTAATCCAGGTATCCACATGGCACCTGAACATTAGAAGTGACTAGTGTCGGGGCCAGACTTGGCTTAGTGTGAGTCTTTACAGATGGGAGGCGCTGAGACTTAGGTTGAGTAGCTCGTCAGGACACACACCGAGTGGCAGAGCCAAGAGCACAAACCTGACTCACCCAGACCAGGCGACTTAGATGGGTTTCAGTGTCACTGGTTGTTTGTAATTTTATTTTAAATACAGAGTTTCCCTCTAAGCCTTCTTTTAAAAATACCTTTAATTAACATTTGTATCATGTTTTTATTTTGTTTTGTATTTAAATTACTGTGTACATTCCGAGTTTTAAATAAGTTGAATTTTGGCTGTCCAGCCTCCAGTTCAAATGTCTTGCTGTGTGCAACACTGGGTGAATTATTAAATAGTCTCGCAATAGTGCATTATGCAGTTTCAGCGTATCTGTAATGTGAGAAATACAAGTGTTAAGGAAGACAAAGGAGCTATTTGCACATTGTTGCACACAGCAGTGCCACACAGTGCTTAGGCTGCTATAGAGCAAGATGACTGCTCAGACTGCTAATGCTGTTTAACTGTGACCCACAATGTGTTTGAAATTATCTTAAAACCTTTGCTTTTTACTCTTAATTATGTAACTGCCTATTAGTAAAAGCTAAGTGAATACTTTTCCCCTGAGATAAGAGAAAGCAATATTTATATTATAGAAAACTACTTTTCTTAGAGAGAAACTGTGATAAATTACTTAGGTTATTTTATTAGAGTCAAACAGCATTAAAAAGTTATTAAAATTATATATTGAGTATACTGCTTGCTTCTGAGGCTAGCTAGTCATAATTGCTTTTTTTTTTATTGACACAAAATTTGTTCTAAGTTCCCTGGTAGGTATAATTGACATGATTCAAGTCATGTGTTTGTCTTAAAAAAATCTCTCAAATAATTGTAATAATTGTAATAATTACAATAATTGTAATGATTGTAATAATTGTTTTAATTTTTGGGAAGTATGGGTATGAGTTTAATACATTTTTAAAAAGTTATCTTTATTGATATTTCATATATGTATTAATTTAAATTTATTCCTTTCCTTTGTTGTGCTTTGAGTAGTGCTGAGATATGTGGCTTGGCTTGAAAACCTCCTTTTAGTTAAAAAGCAGAGTAGTTACTAGTTTTTAGTTAGACTTTCTCAAGTCAAGAGAAATGGAAATAGTTTCCATAAATTAATAAGGATATACTTTATAGCATAATTATGGATTGGCACAGAATGTCTCAGTAAATAAAATAATCAGAATACCACAGATTCTGATTTTTAACTACTTCTTCTTGAAGTATACGAGTTTTTCACTGGAATGAGTAGAGGTGGACTGATGGAATTTTCAGTTCTTTTACGGAACACTTCCCCTCCTTGCACGACACTGGAGTAGCATCCTGGTCATGCGGAAAGCACACGCCCACTGATTATCTCCACATACCCCAGACCCCTGATGTTTTAAAAAATGAAATTTGTTTGTTCATTATTATTTATTTAGTGTGTGTGTCTCTGTGTGTGTACACATGTGTACATGTGCTCATTCCGTGGTGTGCATGTTGTTGTACATGTGCGTGTTGTAGCATGTATATGGAAGTCAAGGAAAACTATGGGAGTCAGTTCTCTTTTTCCATCCTGTGGGTCCATGAAATCAAACAGCTCATTGGGCCTGGAGGCAACCACCTTATTAACCTGTTGAGATGTCACTGCTCCTCCAGCCCTCTTTATTTTGAGACAGGCAGGCTTTGAACCTGGGCTTCTCTTGGTTGAGCCTCCTGAGTAGCTGAGACTATAGGTCCCTCCTCACTCCTCACTGCATGGCCTAGAACTAGGAGGAGCAACTGTAAGTAAGTGGTGTGCGTTGCCTGGAGCCAGAGGCACTGTAGCTTCTTCCCCCACGGTGGAGTGGCGCAGGTGGCTTCCTAGGGAGTGGGTGACGGGAGCTACCTCGATGCTGTTCACTGTCCCACATAGTTGCATTTTCAAAACAAGCCTAATGATGAGACTTGGCCTCCAGTGCTCTTAAGTACAAATGCCTAAGTACCAGGCAGCAGTAAATAGGCGCATTGCTGCCTAGAACTTCTGTCAACTACTGTTAATGCAGCCTTTGAATCTGTATTTAGTGAGTGGACCAAGATCCCAAGATGCAGGTGTAAAGAGAAATGGTGTAAAAGTTCCTGGTGAGCATCGGAGGAAGGAGAATGGAGTAAGTGCTCCTTTTTATCTTCTTGTATGTCACAGTGATGTCTTTAAACATTGTATCTTATCCATTGTCATTTTCTTATTCAGCAGATTAATGGTGACCCCTTTTAAAGGCTTTTTCTTTAAAACATTTTTTTAATATAAAAAAGTTAATTTTTACTTATTTCTGGGTCAGAGGGTATCACATGACCTGGAGCTGGAGTTACAGACACCTGTGAGCTGCTTGCTGTGGGTGCTGGGAATTGAGTTTGAGGCTTCCGCAAGAACAGTATGTGTTCTTAGCCACTGAGCCATCTCTTCAGTCCCTTTAAAAGTTTCTTTAAATATATTTCATAGGTATAGCCCTGATTCTTAAGTGCCTATTACTCTAAGAAGCTAACTGCTGAGTATACCATAAATATGCAAAAAAATTAGTGTTTGGCAAGTTCCAGGAGACATTTGGTGCTTTTATTTGTTGCTATCTATAATCACTTAGGAAAATGGGGAATTATTTATTAATGGTCTTGCTGTTGTATATGCATTGAAGTATCTTTGAAGGTATCCTTTTCAGAGCCCAGAATTTTGACTATCATTCTGAATTTTCTGAATTATCTTACTGTACTTCATAGTTAATTTTTGCAAGAGTCTCGAGTATCTAAAGTACCTGTTCTCCATTGTTAGTTTTTCCTGGTTCTGTTCTTTGACTCACAGTTGGTTATCTTACTGTAATGAGGCCAGTGGAAGGTGACAGAAGTAATTTGAATAGCAAAATATTTCTGAGTAGAATCTAATACATAATTTCTTGAAATTGGTTAATTTTCCAAAGGAAGCCTTATGTAAGTATAATTAAGATACAGCAGATTGAGTCCGAGTCTTACAGTGTAGCCCTGGCTGGCCTGGAGGGCTTCCTTCTGTAGATCAGGCTAGTCTTGAACTTGTGGCCCTCCTCCTGCTCTGGCTCTTAACTTTTGGGGTTTCCTTAGACTGTTTTGGGGATTGGGAAGTCATACTCTTGCTGCAGCCCGCTGAGTGATGGGGTTGTAAGCCTGCACTGCCAGGCCCTGCCAGTGCTGATGGATGTTTAATCATGTTTTGATGAGTGTTCTGTGTTTGCTGTCAACACCCTAGTACCTTGTTTGTGCAGCCACAGTCTACTGTCCTAGTGTAAATTAACCACAGAACAAAGAATCATGACTGTTCACTGTTTCTGACCAAACTATTTAAGTAGTTAAAATTTTACAACTAATAATTTAAATTTTACAACTTAAAAGATCATTGGCCAGTATGAATCGTCTGTCTTACATCTTAATAAGTCAGTCAATATTAAAGTGAAAATTAATATCTGAATAACTTTGTTATGATTAGTTTAGATGGGACTTTTAAGCAGACCTTTGAATGGAATCTCTGATCATAGCATAGAAGTAGCTGGTGATGTGTTTCCATTTGTAGGTTAACAGTCCTAGGCTGGACCTGACGCTTGCTGAACTCCAGGAAATGGCATCTCGCCAGCAGCAGCAGATCGAGGCCCAGCAACAAATGCTGGCTACTAAGGTAGTGTCTCCTCGCCTGCCGCTGTTAATGTCGCCGTTGAAACTGTTCAGTCATCCTGCCTGTAAGGCAGTTGCCTCTCACAGGCACTTACACCCCAGGTTACCCGCTGCGAGACTTTCTCCAGCAGTTTTCAGAAATCCTTGTATCATTTTTGTTCAAGATTTTCTTGACCCCTAGTCTTTGTTACCATTCTTTTTTTATTTTTGAGTTAAGTATCTGTCTCTGTTATCTTTGCTGGTCTCAAACTCTTGGACCCAAGTGGACCCTCCTGCCTCTGGCTCCTGAATAGCTGAGATTAAGGCTCACACACACACACACACACACACACACACACACACACACACACACACACCTCTGTGCCTGGCCTGGCCTTTGGTCCTGAATAGCTGAGATTAAGGCTCACACACACACACACACACACACACACACACACACACACACACACACCTCTGTGCCTGGCCTGGCCTTTGGTTTTGATGAAGGCTAATTACCCTGTGCTGGGAGTCAGAGAGTCAGAGAATGGCAGAGTTAGAAAGAAAGCTTCGCTTTGTTCCCTGGAGCTCACCTGACTGCAGCAGGAACACTTTCCCCTACTTGGCCCAGTGGAAAAAGATGCTTTATTCACAGTCTCAGCCCTGATCTTGAGTAAGAAAAAATGCCCCAAGAAGACTTTCAGTCACTATGGGAACTAGTCTCTCTGACTGCTGCTGCTTCTGTTGGCTCCTCAGAGCTCCAAAGTAAAGCCTCAGCCTTGCCTACCACTCTGCCTCCACGGCAGCCACTCAGCTATGCTTTCTGGGTAGTCACAGGCGTGTGCTCTGTGTTTAGAGGTTGATTTATTTATTATGTATATAGCATTCTGCCTGCATGTATGCCTGCAGGCCAGAAGTGGACACCAGATCCCGTTATAGATGGTTGTGAACTCAGGACCTCTGGAAGAGCAGCCAGTGCTCTTAACCTCTGAGCCATCTCTCCAGCCCAAAACAGCACATTTTAGGGGCTGAGGAAATGGTTTAGTGGATAATATGCTTGTTGTCCAAGTGTGAAAACCTGAGTTTAGATCTCAGAACCCATGTAAAGCTGGGTGTGGTAACTTATGTCTGTGACCCCAACATTCCTACAGTGAGATAACTTCTGCCCTAACTATGCACATTGGGTAATGAGAAGAAAAAGAGAGATTGATTGATTTAAAACAAACAAACAAACAAACAAACAAACAACTTGGCAAGCTTGTTTCACTTTCAGACTCTAGCTTGTCAGCTCTTAGTCTACACAGTCAGAATCCTTAACTTACCTGTCCTTTAGTGACTGGAGGCTCTAGGACGCCAGGATAGTCACATGCTGACTTGACAGGTCACCCGTTAGGACTCTGAGGTAATGGCTAGGAGATCTCGTAGCTGTTCTCAGCATGACTGTGCTCTTGTGTGTGATGCTGTCCTGCATTCCCGTGCATCCATTTGACTTGTGTATAACACCCCACACCACAGTTTCCAGTGCTGTGGTGCAGGGCTTCTCCAACTGGACCTGATCATCTAGGTCCTTTCTGCATCTGAGGCCCTGCCTTTCTATACCTCAGGATAGGCTCTTGTGCCGACACAGCGAGTAGTGAGGATAGGCTCATGTGCCGTCACAGCGAGTAGTGAGGCACACATTCCTATAAGCAGTCGGTTATTGCAGAGTGAATCTCTAATCACAAGACCTTCACTTTGAAAGTTCATGCTATTTACATGTTTTAGGCATATTTTTTACTTAACTGTAGATACTATAACTGATGATTTAAATTTATAAAGTAATAAAAATACATTTTAAATCGCATAACTACAGTTTTCTAAAGGTGTTGCCCCTTGGCCCTTCCCAGTTCCCACTTATGGCATATATAATATTCAGCATGCTCCTCAAGGGTCTGTCGTCCTTAGTCCTTCCCGCAGCAGCAGGCAGTTGGTACTGCTCACGCCCAGGTTACAGATGAAGAGACGAATGCCTGTTCTTGGGGACGCTTTAAGGAGCCCAAGATCTCAGAGGGACTCATGGCTCCCCTGGGGTTCACATCCTCTACATTTACCTCTTTCTTACATTACCTCCAGTTCAAATGGCTCCTTCTTAAAACCAGCCTCTTTTTAAATGTTAGCGTGTGTGTGTGCGTGTGTGTGTGTGTGCATGTGTGCGTGCGTGCGTGTGTGCATGTGCGTGCGTGTGTGTGTGCATGTGTGTGCATGTGTGTGCATGCTTGCGTGCGTGCGTGTGTGTGTACGCGCGTGCGCATGTGCTTGTGCACATATCTCTACCACAGTACAAGTGTGGCGATCAGAGGAAAACTCTTGAGAGTCGGCTCTCTTCCCACCATGTGCGTTTCACAGATTTAACTCAGTTCTCAGGCAAGCACTTTCACTTACTGGCCCCCGGTTAGCTTCTTCCACATGGCATCTGGGGTCAGAGAGACAGCTCAGTTGGTGAAGTGCCTGCTGTGACAGTGGAGGAACTGAGCTTGGTGTAAAAGCTGGGCACACTGGTCACACTGGCAGCATCTGGGACAGTCGAACTGAGGGGATGCTCAGGAAGACAGGCAGATCCCTTCAGCTCAGTGGCCTTCTAGTCTGGCCAATCAAGGTTCAGTGAGTAACTTAAGCTCTCCATGATCCCTTCCTCCCTAGGCTCAGGTCATGCAGAAGAGGGAAAAAAAGATTTAAAAACAGAGACAGTGGCTACAAGGAAAGTCTTTTCCAGACGTAACCGGGTATTTACATAGATGAACCCATTGCGGTTATGACAACATGCATAAGACCTGTGCAGTCTCAAGCCAGACAGAATCTCAGCACAGGGAAAGGAGCTGGACATGCAGTCCCTAGTGGAGGGGCTGTTGCCAGTTGATAGCTTCTAGGAGAGGCGAGTGGTTTTCTTTAAGGGTCTGGACCCCGGTAGGTTGGCCACCCTCCAGTGGAAGGCACACACCCAGGAACACATGAACAGCATAAATTGTACTTGTTTTTTAAAGTGGGAGGTGGCTCAGCAGTTAAAAGCATGTACTGCTCTCCAGAGAGCCCGAGTTCTCGTCCCACACTCAGGTCAGGTGGCTTATAGCTGCCTATAATTCCAGCGTTAGGGCATCCAAATCCCCGGGCCTCTGTATTTATGTGCACAGACTGACACATAGACACACACACATAATTAAAAACAAAACCCTTTTTAAAGAAAAAGACACAAAGTTGGGTGGGTAGGGAAGGAGGTATGGCTCTGAGAGGAATCGATGAAGGGTTGAATATGATCAAACTTCATCACACAAAAGTCAAAACAGTGTTAGAAATGAGGGAGAAGGTGATCAAGGAAGACAGCCATTGGTGACTTGTGGTCTGTCACGCCAGCACGCATACATATACACACATGTATACACACACAAACACTCTACATGCAGTCTGTTTCACACAGGTCTTTACAAAATTGCTTCTGGGATTACTGTTCCCGCAGTGTGCAGGAACCACTTGGATTACAAATTCTAATTTCTAGGTCTTCTCTCCAAGAGTTCTAGGATGGCCAAGGAGTGTGTGTTTGGGATGCTACACAGGTGATTGGGGAGAGCAGAACAGCGTTACAGGAGCTCCAGTCTTGGTGTGCCAGGGCTGGCTGGGGTTATATTGAAGATGGTAGTGCGCCTGTTTAAAAATAAATGCTTTTTTTTCCCTTTAGGAGCAACGCTTAAAGTTTTTAAAACAGCAAGATCAACGTCAACAGCAGCAAGCTGCTGAACAGGAGAAACTTAAGAGGCTCAGAGAAATCGCTGAAAGTCAGGAAGCCAAGCTCAAGAAAGTGAGGGCGCTGAAGGGCCATGTGGAGCAGAAGAGGCTGAGCAACGGGAA
>NC_141546.1:97220000-97355000 GCF_021556685.1 Rattus norvegicus
CCACCTGCACTTTATCCATTGCTAGGGCTTGAACTCAGGACTCTGTGCACGCTGAACACATGCTCTACTCACTGTACTACCTTTTCACTTCCTGTAGTGCCCCACAGTTGAGTAGACACTTTCATAATAGGGAAACCGCCTCTCTCCACAACGAGATAATTCTCTTTAGGATATTTCTAGCAATCTGCCCAAAAGGACACTTGTAGAAATGCTACAGTGTTGCAACTACCAGGAAAGTTGAATCCTTCCCTCCTCCCTGTACTGAGGTTTCCAATCTTTCTACAGTAATCAGATACCAACCCGGAAAGGGAGAATAACATGATTTTAAATCAAACCAAATCGAGTCATTTTAGCTGCAATGGGAAATGGGCTACTATCGAAGACAAGCGGTGAAGACAGATTTTAGGGATGTTTGGTTGACTGTATGGGAGTCAATCAGAGCAAGGTGAGATTTGAACACTGCTCCAGTCAGTTTTCTCAGCCCTCTAATCACAAATGAGCTCTTCATATCTTATTAATGAGGATTATTAATTTATGGCTATTCTAATTGGGGATTATGCTGTGAACATGTACACCAGAAATTGCCCACATTTTTCAGTGTTAAAAGGCAGGAAGAGAATCAATGAGATACTGAGAAACATGGTGGGTAGAGGTCAAAGATGGGCTTCTGCTTTAGGTAAAATAGACAGGGTGTGTTTCTAAGAAGAACTGATATGTTCTACCTGAGGCTTGAAGCTGAGGAGCAGAAAGTGTCTGTTAGGGATTTCAGGTACAGATACTACAGAGACAGAGGTTGGGAGGAGGAACATGGAGAGCTCTAGTGTGTCCACAGATCAATGGTACAGCGAGAGGTGCAGGAGCCTGAGCTTGCAGGGTGTAGTGGCAGAGGACACGGAACCTTAAAATCTAAGCAGGAGTCGAACAATATTCCAAATGCAGACGGAAGCCACGGGAGGGTTTTTTAACAATGGCATGATCTCAAGGAGATCAAGCTGAAGAGGAAAGGAAGCAAAACCACAGAGACCATTTAGGGAATCAGTTCTATCAATGATGAGAGACAACAGACAGGGTATGTCTCCTAGAGGAAGTCAGAAGGTCACGGGAGCTTAGCTGTGACAGAGTTGGGAAGACGTAGTTCAGCTGGCCCTTATCGGCACAGCTTGGGCTGTGGAGCACAACTATGGCTCAGTGTTTGTCACACAAGTATGAGGTCCCAAGTTCGATTCCCAGCACTCACATAAAAAGTAGGGTATGGCAGTGCAGCCCCGCAATCTCAGTGCTAAGGGGAGTCCCTGGACTTGCCAGCCAAATGGCCTAGCTGAGCTCCTGTTTCAGTGAGGGACTCTGCCTCAAAAAACACAGTGGAGGGCTAAGGAGTATAGCCAATGTCAAACTCTGATCTCCACGCAAACAGACACACACAAAAAGGCAGGCAGACACGTACACACACATGCACATGATGTGCGTGCAGGCTCATGCACACATGAACGGCACACACCTTAGCACAACCACTACGTTCAGGATGAGGTTTCTTCTGACTCTTCACAAGAACGGTTTTTAGGATCCCAGGTTCTCCTTGCCAGACTCTGGCTACCACCTTAGCATTTTGTTGCATCTGTTTGGGCCAACGGCTGTCTCATTTCCACAAAGAGACTTCTTCCATCCCTAATCCAATGCTGCGCTCCACAGCTGGATCCTGGCAATGGCGGTCACGAGGCTCTGAATGCCTCCCTCTGCTATATTCCTGCAAGATGATTTATTTATTGAGATCGTTAAGTTGAGGCGCCAACTTGACTGGATTAAGGGATTTCCAGACAGTTGGTAGAGTATCATTTCTGGGCATCTCTGTGAGGAAGAATGTGGCATTGAAACCACCAGCCTACATGCCTTGATGCTGGCATGTTTTAAGTGGCTGAGGCCTGTGATAATGTTTTAAGTTTGAAATTGCCAGTAAGTGTATGTGCTTGAACACCTGGGTCAAGCTGTCGGTGCTGTTTTGGGCGGCTGTAGATGTATGGCTTAGTTGGTGAGATTAAGTCACGGGGGTGGGGGTGGAGGCTTTCAAGTTACTGCCCACCCTTTCATCTTCAGGCCTGCTATTTCTGCTTACGGGTTCATGGCAGTGGGAGGAGCACACACCCTAAGCAGCACGAACAAGGACAGACACTCTAGCCACCACGTATTCTTCACCATGATGGACTGAACTGTTACCTTCTATAATATGAGCCAGAATAAACTTCTCCTCCAGTTAAGGTCTTACCAGGTATTTTATCTCATTGCTGAGCAATTTATACAGCTCCGAACAAACAAACAAACAAAATGCAAAGGGTAAACTCATCTTCTGCTCTTCTACTCTCTCTTCTTTCTCCTTCTCTTCCTCTCCTCCTTTAATTCTTCCCTCCCTCAGGCTGGAGAGATGGCTCAGCCTTTAAAGGCTGGCTCACAACCAACATTTCTTCCCTCCCTCTCTATCTGAGAGCTAGAACATCGATGTTCTCATGTTCTCGTAGAACGTCTCACCAGAACACCATATCATGATGTTAAGCACCAGAACTCCATGTTCTTTGTGTTCTTGACCCTTTGAATGCCAGGACTTACACCAGTGGCCTCTTAGATCTAAGAATTTTGGCCTCAGGTCAAGAGCTGCACCTTTGGCTCCTCTGGATCTTGGGTGTTAACCTTGACTGAGCCATGATGCCAGTCTCCCAGTATCCATAACTGTATGAGTCAATTTCCCTACAAAATTTCCTCTCAATTATCTACCTAATCCATTACCTATTTATTGTCTATCTATGAGTCATCAATCAATTAATCAACTATCTATCTGCCTACCATCCCAATCTAGGTATCTAGGTATTCATCTATCTGTCTATATCTATCATCCATCCATCTATCTATCTATCTATCTATCTATCTATCTATCTATCTATCTATGTATTATCTATCTATCTATCACTTATCTATCATCTGCCTTTCTGTGACAGTTGATATTGTTTCCTTAACAGGATGTAGAATCATCAAGGAGCTATACCTCTGTGCCTGTCTATGAGATTGTTTCAAGAGAGGATTAGCTGAAAGAGGAGAACAGCCCTCAGGGTGGGCACTGCCTTCCCATTGGTATTGGAGGTCTGAGGGGAAGGTGCCTGCCTGTGTTCACTTCTTCCCGAGCAAGTGTATTTGTGGCAGCTGTCTCCACCCTCTGTTGACAGTGGACTCGAGCTTCTTTGGACTTCCAATGTGGAGGTCAATACCGATTACTCTTCAGGGAGCTCCAGGCCTTTGGTCTGGGATGGGAACTGCTGAGTGATGGATCCAGTCTGGTGGACTGAGCTGCTACCGGGTTCTCTCTCTCTCTGCCACATACAGACAGCCATTTATTGGGCTACCTGCTCTCTATCCTGTAAGTCTGTCTAGCAAATCTCCTTCTATAATATATATTCCTTCCATGAATTCTGCTCTTCTAAAGAATCCTAATCAACCATCATCTAATTGGCATTGTTCTGTGGACATTGTATTATTTTGGTTCTGAGGAAACCTGGTAAGTATCATTCTTTCTGATTTGAGGAGCAGAAACTACGGTGTAGAGAGACTGAAAGGCTCATCCACAATTGCAGCACTAAGAAATGGGGAGCCTGGGCTCTGAGTCCAGGTATAGCATAGGTGGCTCTCAAGCTCAGGTAGCCAACAGGTGGGGAATTCAGAGTGCAGGAGTTAAGTGGGCGGGGCGGGGGGGGGGCAGGTGATCGCTCTGACTAGGACAATGCCAGTCAGGCTAGAGATCAGGAACTGGCAAGAGAGAAATCTTCTAGAGGAATTCTGGATAAACATCTGCTCCTAGGGCAGCTTCGATTACAGTGAGAGCCTAGGCTAAACCAACCAACAAACAAAACAACAGCAACAACAAAACTTCTGTTGACTGGGATTACCAAGGGAAGCAATGTGGCCAGTCCACAAGGCTTCAACATGGCCACAGAACTGAAAGTTTATCAGGACCACCTGTTGTAGAATTTGGATGGCGAGACCTCCCTGTCATGGGAAGCCGGGAAGAAAAGGTCCAGAGTGACTGTTGGGTCACAGATATTGAGAGAAGATAGTTTGGAAGAAATGGTCATCTGTAGGGTCAAACTCTTTTTAGGTCAAGTGGATTAAAAGCCAAAACCTATTACCTCAGTGGTTGGTTGGTTGGTTGGTTGGTTGGTTGGTTTTTAGGCCAAAATTGTTCTACCCCTTAAGGCTAGTGTGGAACTTGATTATTAAAAACAATCAGGTCTGGATATAATGGGGGTCACATAGCCCATTTCCACACCACCCATCCTGCAGGACCCCCAATAGCCACAGGATGCAAAGCAGAAAGCTACTGGTGGTGTTGGGGAGATATTTTACCCTGGAACCCCCACAAACGAAAGCTCCGAAGCGTGACAACTCAGCTGAGGGAGAGGCTACATCTTATACTGCACCAGAACACAGCCTCGCTCCAATCGCAAGGGTTTCCAGATGTTTGTCTTTGCCTACAGGGAGCCTCCTTGAACTTCTTGACACAGAGCATGGAGATGGTAGAGAATATGGGCTGTGTAGGTCTCGTCGGGCTCTCACACTTGTCAGAGGCATGGTCTCTGACACCAGTGCAGCAGGGTTACAGAAAATCAAGGTGAAGAAATTTAAAAAAAAGAAAAAAATGCGCCATGACATAAACAGAAGAGGAAGGAAAACATACTGGCGTTGCCAGGCAACACAATGGAACATTGCATGGCCCACATGGGCCTCCTCCTTGGCTATGCCTTGGAGGACAGGGAAGCCTGAAGAACACAGAGCCCTGCGAGTCACCCCAGCAGCCTGGAAGCCTCGCCAGAAGTGTGACTCATCTCTCTTCAGGAAGAGCTCACTCCAACCGTTGGGCATTCGCTGATATGGGTCGGAGCATTCCAACTCTGCTGGGACTTTGCAGGGTGGGGAGTGTAAAAATGGGACTGTACGCACATGCACATGCGCACACATGTGCCTAAACACACACACACATACACACACATGTATACACACACACGCACGCACACACATGCACACACACATACACACATGCACACACACGCACACACACATGCACACACACACATACATGCACACACACGCACACACACATGCACACACACACATACATGCACACACACACACACACACACACACACACACACACGATGCTGACAGGCAGACTTAACTCAGATTGGTATTCCTGGCAAGAAACACAAGGATGTTTCTATAGGGAAACTGAATATTTGGTTGTTGGAAAGGTCATCAGTTTTAGAAAGTACCTAGTGAGTCTTGGAGTTTGCACTTTCCTGAATCTTGTCTGGGTTATTACTTTCTAAATAGACATAGTAACAATAGTTAGTATTTATATTATTGTCACTAATGTCTGATGCCACAGACTGAGTCTTAAGTTTGAAATGAAGACAGCTAATAGAGCTCATGCATTCAAACAATAAGAAATGCTTGCCCAGTATTAGATTTGAAGTGAGAGGACGAGACATGATTCCTCTCCTTCCGTGTCTATCAGGTCTGGCGGTTTGAAGTGAGTCTCACTTTCACAAAAAACACGTCGATACAAAATTATAGTCGTGAGAGGAAAGAAGATGGGTTGCCAGATAACAAGGTGATAGATCGAACTTGGGTGCAGAGCCCCATCTCATCATGATGCCATGACGTAATCAACTCATCGTAAGTTGAAAATGCCGTAGAAGGAAAATGTACTCATTTAGTATACCCAACCTCCCAAGTGCCACAGCTTCAGAAACCGTAAGCTACAGGGTTTGGTTGTTTGCTCTTGTGACCGTGTGGCTGAACTGGAGTGTGGCTTGCTAGCCGTGCACACTGACAACAAGGGGCGGGAGAAATGGCTCACCAGTTAAGACCACTTGCTGCTCTTACAGAGAACCCAAGTTCGGTTCCCAGCACCCACATGTAGCTGTCTGCCACAGACAAACACCACACCCGCACACACACACACACACACACACACACACACACACACACACACACCCTAGGAATAAAAATAAAATAAAGAAAAAGTATAGAACTGAATACGAAGACAGGAGAAGACCTGAATTCAAAGGCTAATGTTCAGTTTTTACTGAATATAAGTTACTTTTGCACCATTACATACACAAAGGTATATATAAAATATATATAATATATATTATATGTAAATATCGATATAGATTCACAAACAGAACGACCATAAATGGGAAACTATCTATAGAGGTGTTAGGAGCGTTCCTTTTGAAGATGTGATGCTGGGAGGATAGAGATCTAATGAAAAGACAAAAATCATGAAGAAAGTACATTGCAGCTAGTGTAGTTCATTCTGACAATGAGTCACTGGGGCCCAGTAACCAGAATAAATCTCCCAAATCAGGTGTCCATCAATCAGAGCAGGGCCTTAGGAGGTCCCTTTCCATACTCCTAGCTCTCCTGTGATAAATCCCATATGGTCTTAGGAAGGATGTAAATGGTACCCAACACTCCCTGGCCTTGTTCTCAGTCCCATCCACATTATAGGTAGGTCCCTACCTCCTGGGCTTACAAGCCTCCCCGATCCCCACCACAGAACAGGTTAGAGGGAGGCCTTTCCTTCCCTCTGCACTCAGCTTTTGAGAGCCACTTGAGGCTACTTGTCACTTGGGCTTCAAGCTGCCAGCCAAGGCAGAGCTGAGAAGACTTGAGAAGGCTGTATAATGAGATCTTTCGTGGTAATTAAGTGGCGGGCTTTGTTTTAGCCTATCTCTCCTGCCTGGCTTGATCGTATCACCTTGCTGTCAGGCAGTGCTAGAGGGTGTGAATCAACCCGGGATTTCACCCCAGCCATGAGAGGCAGCTGTCAGCTTTTGCCCAACCTCCATGTGACCCCAGTCTTACTCCAGGCTGTGACACGTCTGCCCTTGAATTGGGTTTCACCCCCAGAGAGCTACTCCACCACCTTCCCTTACAAATCCCCTCCCTGCAGCACTCCAGCAGCAGCATCTGACTCTTCTTTCCTTCCACATGTCTCTTTCTAGAAAGCAGATCAACCCCCATAACACCCCTCACCCCCAGGACGCAGGCAGAGGGTGGGAAGGAAAAGGCAAGTTAAGACAGAAGGGCTCATGGGACAGAAAGCTCTTGTGTTCTCTGAGGGAAATCACAACTTCCTTCCCTGGCCTTCAGTCCCAAGCAGTGGCCTTTGCTGATCCAAATCTGACCTTCACATATTTAATATTAGGGTGGGGAAGTATAGCGCTTGAAGCATGAGGACCAGAATTCAATCCCTAACACAAATAAAGCCGACAGGCATGGTGGTACTTGCCTGTAATCCCAGCACTGGGGAGACAGAGCATCCCAGCAACCCTGGGGCTTGCTATCCAGTTTAGCAGACTTGGTGAGTTCCAGGCCAGTGAGAGATGTCTCAATAAACAAGAGGGACAGATCCTAATGAATGGTGTGCACGCGTGCATGCACACACACGCACGAACACACATACACCTGCACGAACACACGCGCACAGGCGCGCACGCACGCACGCACGCACACACACCTTCAATAGTTAAAATAGAGGGTGTAGCCGAGTAGTAGAGAGCAAGATGACAGCCAGCTTCACCCGCCAGCATCATATCTCCAAGATTTGGCCTGAATTTGGCACAAACCAAAGAGCACAGGCAAGAACTGAAGTACCTGCACCGGGTCAGGTCTTGCTGTGCTGGCTGTGTGTCTGTACAGTACTTCAGGATAGGGCCTAGGCTACCTTCCTTGCGTCAGTGCAGGCCTACATTATCTCATGGACAGTTAGGGGTAGCTACAAAAGCCTCGGCATGGCAGGCCTGCTGCCGCCTGTCCCGGGCTCCATGATAGCCAATATCCACCGTCTGCCACAAGTCTACCTTCTTTCCTGTCTCACTCGCAAGGTCATTGCAGCAGAGATAGAGGTCTCCTCCCTGGCAAGAAAGCAGAGAGCGTACCTAGGCTGAGGTACTTTGGCCAGCACTCAGAAAACAAAGTAAGTGTGGTCAGAGTTGTGGGCGGGGCCCTGGCGGCGGGCGGGGTTCCCCTCCTCCTTCCCCTCTCCTCCGAGCCCAGCACACTTTGGTGCTCTCCTCCGAGCCCAGCACACTTTTGGCTGCAGCTTTGGTGCTTGGAGCCGAGTGAGGTCAGTCCTGGAACCTGCGTTGTGGGAATCCCGCTTGGGAGGTGAGCGCCTTGTAGCTGCAAGGGGTGCAACAGGGGGTTCCCCGAGACCGGCGGGAATGGGAAGTGGCTGGCACGGTCAGTCCCTCTTTCCTCCTCCTGGCTTAGTCCTGGGCCCTTTGAACTGTCTTTCCTGCCTGCGCCCTCTGCCACTCAGTTCCGCGGAAACTGGGGTCCCTCGGCTGAGCGAGCCAAGAGGGAGCAGAGAGTGAATACCCAGAGGGGCAACTCTAGGATTGACAAGTCACTTGCAGGCTGGCTTTGGGACAAGGTTCCCTAGTTTGCTCTTCTGGCTTTCACCTTTGGCCCCACCCTCTGGAAGAGACAGGTATTCACTCCGGGAGGCTCTCTCACTGTCTTCCTTGTAAGAGGAAGCAGACAGCCACCATCAAATGAACTATGGACGTCTTAAGATGTCACTGCAGGGGGTTGGGGATTTACCTCACTGGTAGAGCGCTTGCCTAGCAAGCGCAAGGCCCTGGGTTCAGTCCCCAGCTCCAGGGGAAAAAAAAAAAAAAGATGTCACTGCAGTCAGTGAAGTCCTGGGACATCCTACCCAGCAGGGAGAGGTAGGGCAGTTGGCCCTGAGGCTTGGAAGAAAGAACATCATTGGCCTTTGACAACTACAGTCCTGGCTCTGCTCTGGAAAACCTCAGCTGGGATAGCAGTTGTCTCCTGAAGGGTGGTGGTGGGTTAGGGACCACCCTATTGTTGATTGTCTGGTGAGAGAGGAAGCCTTGTAGAATGTGATTCTGTGGCGATTGCTTTCTCCCAGTCGTAAGTTAGCCTTGTAATTAGCTAGTGTTTGGAGCACATCAGTCTCGCTCTGGGCAGCACAGGCCTGCAACTTAACAGCCCTTTAGGAAGTGTAACTTGAGGATAACCCCTCAAGCTGGTGAGTAATGCATTCCTCCTGTCCGTGCCTGGAAGGGGGTGTGGATGCTTCCCGGCCACTGTGATATGGAGCAGTTGGGCTCTGCCACACACATGTGGCCTGGTCTCTGTTCTCTGACTCTCCTCAGAGGACACAACTCTGAGTATTCGTCTTGACTCCGTTCACCTTATTCTCTGGGGCAGAAACCAATCATGAGGAACCCACAGCATGGCATGCACAGTCAGGAGGGAACCCTGGGAAGAATCCTGGGTCCGGCTGTGCTAAATGCTTAGTCTTTTACACTGTGGTGGGACTCTGGGTTTGTCCCAGAGTTGGGGGCCAGGCGAAACTTAATTATGGAGTGGTACAAGAAGAGTCCCTATGTATGATGACTTAGCTCATACATTTGGGCTTGATGGACCACCTGGAAGGTAATTCCATCCTCAGTGATGGCCCAGGATCACTCCCCTCTAACCTTTGCTGCCCCGAGCAAAGCGAGAAAAATTCCTTCTGATTCCACTGTATGACTGCAAAGCTAATCTTGTCAGGTCTTAGTTTTGTCTGAGGAGGGAAGACCTCTCCTGGGGCGATGTCTCCAGCACAAAGGTTTCTTCTTTAATTCCCTCCACCCTCCACTCTATATCCCTGCTGAAGATTAGAAGCAGAATTATTCTGTTTGCCCTTGCATGTTTTCAGTCTGATGTAGCCAAAACTCCTGCAGCGCCAATGTCCCCAGATGTGTCTGCGTGTTCTTCATTTTGTGGAGAAGAGTGCAGAGAGTGGATCTGGATCTTACAGATCTTCCAGGGTTTGGGGCCTCCCAGCCCTGGTATCATGCACCACAGCCTGTGATGTCCTCAGGTCCGTGGGACAAAGACAAGGTTAGAGCGTGGCTCACACAGTTCTGAACTGTCCAGGTGTGGATAGGAAGATAAAACTCCACACCTGTGAGACAATCAGAATGAAGTCAAGACAAAAGCACATAGTGGTGTCTGATAACTCCAAGAGGCAGGGTGTGGGGACTGGACGAGGCAGAGAACTTGGAAGAGCTAAGTGTTTAAAAGCTCAACTTAGGTTAGCCTAGAGCTCAGGGCAAGCAGGGCCTCCTGCTGACCACATGCCCTCCTCCCTTTGCAGCTCCTGCTGCATATCCTGTATGTGTGTATGCATGTATGTATGTTCTGTATGTATATATGTATGTATGTATGTATGTGTCTCCTTTTCTTCCCCTCTCCCCCTCTGTCCCTCTCCCTCTTTCCCCTCTGTCCCTCTACTTCTCCTCTCTCCCTCTCCCCTCTCCCTCTTCCCATGCACTGACCCTGCAACACTGACTTCCTCATGGTTCAGACCGTGCCTCAATTTTCTTTTTATGCTTTCTCACTTCTTCTGCTCAGAAAAAAAATCTCTTTCTTTTAGAGACTGGGTGTATCCCAGACTATCCTGAGACTCTAGGTATCCCAGGCTAGCCTTAAAGTCCTCATCTTACTATCCCAGTCTCCCAAGTGCTGGGATTACAGGCAGGCGCACACCTAAGTACAGGCATACGTGGGCCCCCTGGACTTGGAGTCACAGGTAGTTGAGAGCTTCCAGAGGTGAATGTCCGTAGGCAAACTCGGGTTGTCTGCAGCAGGAACTGCTCTTAACTGCCAAGCCTGGTGAGCCAGGACTCAGACTCGGCCTGCATGACTAGAGAGCTGTCCCCTTAAAACCTCTTTGTTGTTACACTCCAGACGAGAGAGCTGGCACCTCACTGTGGGCTCATGGTCACATCCTGACACCTTCATCCAGTGTCACCAGACCAGTTCTCTATCTGGACACGTTTCAGTGTGGTTTACACACTCTCATAGTCAATGAGTAACTCAGTGGCCAATAAACAAAACCCGATGTGAGAGACACTGCAGGAGGCCCAGGCACCTGAGCTGCGTGTCCCTCTCCTCTACCCTTCCTATCCACCCCGATTTAGAGAAAGGGGAACCCAGAAGGATTTGCTCTCCGCACACATAAAATAAAGGATAACGCCACCACAGGCCCCGAGCTGCTGTGAGCGCAGCTTTCTCCTCCACGGTGACAAAGCTACCTTTTCTTTCCTTTCTTGGCATGTAAAGCAAAAGATAGTGTGATCCCCCTCACATGGACACGCTCAGATGTGCAAGGTTGCCACACTGCTCCTTTATTTCCAGAAACCAGCTCACTGTGATTGAACTTTAGATCTTAAGGGGCTGGGATTCACAGCAACACCCCAGGATTGTCACGATTTCCAGATTTTATGCACTGCCAAGTCCTCAGAGAAAAGGGTAGTCGGTTTATCCTGCTCAGGCATCTGGTCACTCTGGTTATCCCTAAGGGAGGGCTCCTTAGTCTCTGTCTCCCTAGCAGCCCCTTCTGGTCTAACGTCTTTAGCATTCTGCTACTTCGAAGCAGGAAACTAAAGTTCCTAGGTCCAAACCAAAGCCTGTCTTCCTGGGCCCTCTCTCTGTTTCTATGGCTAAGATGCCTTCTTCCTGAATTCCTCAGCCAAGAGTCCATGTCTTCACCCCAGAGGCCCTTCTTGGGAGCCACAGGCTACTTCTGTGTATGGTTCTGTCACATGTTGGCCAGAGGGCAGTGGCTGGAGAAACTGTGTGAGAGGTGGAGTGGGTGAGATGAGGCGGAAATCAGAGGAAGGGAACAGCGAGTGTTCCAATCTGTTACAAACCTACACACTCTGGGATTAAGTGCTGCTTCAAGGCAGGATTTGTCGATGTGAACCCACTTCCATCAATCCACCAAGGACATTATTTTCCAATGTTTTCAAGACTCCCTGCAACAGGCTTTCACGTGTGCATGAAGATTCTGCTTGGGGAGAATTGGCTGCTATCAGGTTCCCTTGGATAACTTTAGAGTTCATGGGCATGCGGGTCAGGCTTTTGAGTTCAAGGCTGCCGCTTGTACAGATATACCAGTCGTTCACTTGATTGAGAGCAACAGAGACCCTGCAAGGATTCGAACACATACACCTTAACGCCACTGTTCCTGGATGGCTGTGACCTGAACTGCAGAAACTGAGGACGAGAAAAGTCAAAACTTGTCTAGAATGCCCAGTTAACAGCAGCAGGAGAATTCAAATTCAGACTTGGTGTCTCTGGACCCAGCACTGCTGGCTGTGAGCTCACATACCATGGAGATAATTGTCACCAGCAGACAAGAGCCTAGTCACTCTTTCTGACTCTCTGTCTCCAGTGTCATCCACATGCGTAAACCTTCTGGGGAATGTGCTTCTGACTGGAACACATCACCCAGCCCTTTCCTGTCTCGGCCTTAGGGAAATCATCTTTTCCTCTATGTACCCGATTCTTAGGGCTGTCTTCCCCCTACTTTGGGGCTCAGCTTGCACCAGGAGTGTCTATGCCAGGCACAGAGCTGACTTGGTGTTATGGGTCTAAGAAGCGTTCTCTTCAAATAGAGACTGCCGATCCTCTCAAGACGGTCCTCACTTTTTTTTTCCTCACCTTGCTCCCCATTTCCATTCTCTGCACATCTGATCTGGGCTTAGTAGGGATCCATTCCCTGTTCACACACACCCCAATCCCCGGTGGCTTCCAATTTACATCACTCTCCAAAGGACTTCTGCTGCTCTTAGCAAATCGATTGCCTGTGTCATTACTTGCTAACCTTGGAGTCCCCAGCTTGCTCTGCTCCAGCTCCCGGGCCTGGCGGTTTACTTTGTCCACCGATACTCAAGGTTTAGCTGAGCTGCATTCTGGGAGGCTGTCAGAGCCTGTGGTGTTAATTTTCTAATTGAGAGCACCGTACCTAAACCTGGCAACAGACAGCTCTGAGCGTTCGACCGCTACGTGAGCTCCTTGCCCCCGGAGGGATTTAAGTGTGTCTCGCCAGTCGCTAGCTTTGCATAATCACCCAGTTGAAATTATTTTATTTTGATCAGCTGCTGGAAAAAGTGTGTGCTAATGAGTCTATAATAAGCGGACAGGAGGAGACCATTCTGAGCGTATACTATTGGAATATTGATACTATTTTTACAGAGTATCGTTTGGTTTGTTGCTTGGAGTGCCAGGGACCATTGCCTACAGGGGTCATTGGTATGTTATTTCCCACAAATGGTAAAAGAAATACCAACCCATTTGCGAAACTGTTCCTTCTCTCTTCATTCCCCTTCAGTGGCTTCTAAGGGTGTGCCTTTCTGGTGAGGCGTTGGTACATGAATGTTGGCTGTGTACTTAAACAAAGCAAGAACTGCTTGCTGGAGGATTATACACAGGTCACTGGTTCTCTGGTTTGGGCCCCAGTGGGGCTGGAGTCCGGAAGTGGAAACGATTATCCTTGCTATTTAATAGACGATTAAACTGATACTCAAAGAACTTCAGCGCTTACCCAAGCTCACGCACCTGTTAAATTTGGAGCGAGGATCGAATTTAGCCACTAGTTTGGTCGTCATCTTAATTTGGAAACGCACCCCATTAGGCAGGCAATCGGCCCTTTCCAGCCGAGCCCAGCTCCAGTTTTCCCCGCAAAGGGCCGAGGGCTGCTTCTGTGGTCTCTGCCCACCGTGCGCCCCCTGCTGGTGTCCAGGAGAACACCCGCGGGACCTTAGAAACGGATCCCAAGCTCTCTTGGCTTCCTTCCCTCAGATTAAACCATGGGATTCTTCCAGCTCTCCCTCACGAGAAATCTCCAGCGAGAGGTGAGAGAATATGGGGTAATGGATTAATATAGCCATAAGGCATTCACGGGAGAATTAATATAGCCTCTGGCCTCCACATGAGCATGCACACATACACAATTATTATTAATTTTAAAACGTGCTTGCTGTCAGGTTTCCCCAAATGAGATGGATCAGCACCCCCCAGTTCCAGGGAGCCCTGTGGACAGCACCTTTGAGGTTGTGCATATGCCCACTAAAATTTTAAGGTTTAGTTGCATTTAAAGACCACAGTGGCAACCTGACAGCTGTGCTTGCAACTGGATTCAAGCCCCAGCCCTATAATCTACCAAGTGTGAAATCTCAGCCGAGGGTCCAGTTTCACTAAGGACCTGTTTAATCATCTCCAAGATGATCTGAGGCTAACCAAGTCAGTTCGTCAACTTTTTTTTTTCTTTTCTTTTTTTTCGGAGCTGGGGACCAAACCCAGGGCCTTGTGCTTGCTAGGCAAGTGCTCTACCACTGAGCTAAATCCCCAACCCCCAGTTCCTCAACTTTTAAGACACGCCCATCCATATTCGAGGCCCCTGTGCCTACACACCCGCTCCTAACCCTGCTGCTTAGGAATGCCAAATCCTGATGGTGGTCTTACCTTACTCCTTCCATCCCCCACCCACTCAACCCCACCCCCAGAAACCCACAAGACTTATGAGTCAGCAAATTCCTAGTGCCTTAGAGTACAGAGATGGTAATTGTCTCGTCCTAGGACTGGAATCTCAGAAACCAAATATTCACAGGCAAGTGATGAAAGACTTCTAGGTCCCAGGGGGAACATCCTCGCCCACCCGCAGAGTCATTTTATTTTCCTCACTGGTATTGCAAGACAGAAAGGTTGCCCATCTGACTGAATGACTTACACATCACCTTCTGCACCAGAGGCTGGGGCAGACCTTTCAGTCCCTTCAGCCCTCAAGCCTTACAGCTCTTGGCTTAGAAAATAATTTTGAACTTTTTTCTTCCAGGAAACATTCCATTTGGGGGGTATGGGGGACACACACCTGTAATCCCAGCACCCGAGAGACAGAAAAACTTGGAGTTCAAGGCCAGCCTGGGCTGCACAGTGAGACTCTGTCTCAGAAAGCCAAACGTCAAGGTGAGTAAGTTCACGTATCGTGACAGCTGTAGGGTGAAGTGTCATAGTGACACCCCTTGCTTTTGTAGGCTTACTTTTCAGTTTTTAATTTTTTTAGAAAGCCCAAACACAGGAAGTCCAACAAGGAAGCAAAATCACACATAGTGGAAACTGCCCAAGAGAAAGGTGACGTGTAGCAAGAAAAAAACCTGTGTGTGATGGTTTCTATTCATTTGGAAAGCTAGCGCTGTGCCTTCCGATTCATTTTTATTTAAATGCTACCATGGCTGGGCCGAGATTCCTATGGTCTCAGGAATCCTTGAACAACAGTGATCTACTGGCCCTAGAATGAAAACTTATTAGGTGCCCCTGGTGTCAGTATGGGAAGGTGGGTGGTCATAGTGAGACTCTGGCTTCAAAAACACTAATGGGGGTGGGGGATATTGCCGGAGCCCTGAAGCTGTGCTCGGAACAGTGAGGCATCAAATATGAGTAAAACCTGCTCCTTGCCGTAAGACTTCAGTCTAACAGGGAAGGCATGATGTAAAGGAATGTTGCCTCAAAGATGAAGCCAGCAGCTCAAGGGAGGGAGGCGAATGTGCCTGGAGGGGTGTGCGGAACGCTGGAGATAGACTCCGGGGGGAGGGGGGGAAGGAATGGAGTGAGCCAAGGAGGCGTGTGGTGTGTGTGTACATGTGTGTGTGTTCACGTGTGTGTGTGTGTGTGTGTGTGTGTGCATGTGTCTGCACACTCAGAGCTTAGGGACCAGGGTAGGCAGAGAAATGAAGGACAAGGGAAGGTCAGATTCTAAATGTCATAGTGAAGTCAGGAGGCGGGGCAGAGACAGTAGATAACATGGCCATTGTTAAATTGGGATGGTTGCCTGAGTTGCTGTTCCTCTATAAAATGACAGTTCAACCTGAAATGTCCCCTCTAGGTAACCCTTCTAGAATGAGTTGTAGTCTAAGATGGGGCCCCTGGAGTCACCCTGCAGAGTTCTGGTCTGTGGACCTGAGGACTCACTGAGGACGACTCTGGTCAGAACTGCCTTCTGGGATGCACCCTCCAGTGGCCCAGTGAACAATGCATGCGTTAGGGTCACACACTGTCAGAGTGACAAGATACCTAAGCTGATTAATAAGGGGGGTGGGAGGTTGGAGGCTTTAATCCACAGTCACTTGGCCTGTTGTTGGTTTAGGGCCTGTGGCAGCACAGAACGTCATGGCAGGAGCATGTGGCAGAGGAAAGTGCCCATCCCATAATACCAAGAAGCAGAAAGAGAGATAGGAGGGGCCAGAGTCTCTATATCCACTTCAAGGGGAAATTGCAGTACCTTGACTACTTCATTACACCCCTCCTGAAGGTTCTACCGTTTCCCGGGAGAGCCTGGAGCTGGTGACTAAGATGTAACACATAGGCCACTGGGGATATTTAAAATCCAAACCGTAACTCCATGGGAGATAAGCACGGTGATCCCTGTAGCTGTCCCAGTTAGCTATCCCAGTGAGCCTTGAATTGAGCCAGGCAGCTGCAGGACTGCACGGTTAAGTTTCCAAAGTAAAGTTCTCAGGTGCATCGCTGCAGGGCTCTCAGGGAATCTGTGATGACCTCGCCCGCTTTGTAAGACTTCGAGGAGAGACTGAAGGAAAATTAAGGCTGCTCTGAACAAGCTGAGGCAAGTCCTTCCAAGGGACCCAGAGAAGCACACAAATCTCCCATGCCCTGGGCAGCCATCCCTGCAGGGCCAGGAAGAGGGAGGCAGGCATGAGAGCGGGATGTGGATGAATTCATCCACTCAGCAAATATTTACCATAAGCCCGAGAGAACAAAGCACTACCTGGCATTGGAAATTGAAATTCTAATTTACAGAAAGGTGAGCTTTGAAATACAAACCAGGGAGCCCCGAGGCCGGTTGGGAGTACATTTCTAGCAGAGATTTAGTAGATGGTCTGTGGCCTTGAGGAAAGGTAGGGAATCCCAGCATCACCCAGACTAGGAATTCAGGGAGATAGAGATGGTGCCTCATGGCCTCCCCACCCCCACCCATGGCACATAGAATGAAAGACTGCAGATAAGTGGGGAAGTTCTTGCTAGGCTAGACATAACAGACGTGCTTTGTGTTGAGGAATCATAAACATTTAGAGAGGCACGCAGACCCTACTGAGAATGGTGAGCATCGGTAAAGAAACCAGCCAATCTCTTGAGCCCATAGCATCTCCAGAAACCTGACAGGATGAGCTCTGAGTCCTGGTTGCAGAACAGTTGTCAGAAGTTGTCAGAAGATGGGACCTGCTGTGCCCATCCCAAAGGCTCTGGAGTGGAGGGGTTTGGGGACAATGGGACCTGTACCATTCCCAGCTCTCATGAGCAAGGAGTCCTGCCAGTCAGCTGTGGAACCTATGCCTCTTGCAATCATGTTTGAATGACTGTGACATCCTTGAAGCATTGGGTTTCGTCACAGCAGCACAGAGTGGGGCTACCTCTTGACTGTGCAGAGCCCTGCCGTGGGTCTCCTCATCCCCCAAAGTTTAGCTGAGCAGTGACTGGAAGAGGGCAGCAGCAGACCCGGGACTGGAGCCTTCCTATTTTAGAAATGGGAACAAGGGAAAGTTGGCTGTTGTGTGGGGTGGCTCCTGAACCGTGGGAGAAACGAGGGGCTCGGAGACAGCGTGCTAAAGGCACGCTGACGTCACACACCTATGTGGGTACCATTATGCACCGTGTGTGGACACACAGAAGGCGGCTGGTGGGAAGCCCAAGGGCTGACAGTACTGAGGAATGAGATGGTTCATGGGATAGAAGGAAAAGTGCCAGTAGCCAGGATGCAGAGAATAAAGCAGAGTCAGGGACAATAACCCTCCAAGGTCTCACGTCTATGGACTCACTTCTTCCCACTAGGTCTCACCTCCCAAAGCTTCTACAACTCCCAAAACAGCACCTCTAGCTGGGGCTGGGGGAGAGTGCAGCTACCAAAACGAGAGCCCAAGGAGAACACTTCAGATTCAAATGACACCAACAAGTGGGCACAACTTGGAACAGCCCAGAGCATTTCTGGGGCCACAGTTCCTCCAACCCGGCATTCTGCCTGAGCCTGCGAGTACTCACATTGGATCTAGTCCACGGGCCGTGACTGTGTGGCCTTTGGAGTAACTCCCTGAGGCACCTGTTTGCAGATGAATTTTGGTTTTCTTGCCTAGGGAGTCTTCCATGCTTGGTACTCCAGTGGTGCCCCAGGTTTGGACCCGGTACTTGCGAGAAGAAATATTCTCTCCACAATTTGGTTCTTGGACACAGTGTGCCTGGGTCTCAGCTCAGAGCCTGGGGCCTTGCCCATGATCCATTATTGGTGTGATTTTTTTTCTAAGGATCAAGAATTTAACATGAGGGTTTCCCTGGCTCAGCCTGAGCTATTCACCAACTAACCTCGGTGTGTCAATGGAGGAGCAGCATCCCCCACAATGCAAGCTTATGGATTGCTGTAGATACCACAGCCCTTAACGCAGATAGCTCCAGAAGGCAGCCTTTCTACTCGGGCAATTAAGAAAGCAACCTGCTCTCTTAATGGCTGGGATTAACTCGAAATGAAGGCAGCTGAAAGGAAAGGGATGCTGACCTCCTCCCTCAGGTCTGATTACCTTAATTAACACTTCAAGGCAGGAGTATGGAGGCCAGCATTGATTGTTCTATTCCTGTTTGTCCCCCTCCGAGTCCTAGACCTGAGTTAAGCCAGCCATAATAATCAAAACCCGATGTCCAGCTTTCTCCAGCTTTCTCATTAGAGCTTCACCCTAGAGAAGCATGGGATGTCTGGCTTAGAGGGGATCCTTCAGACCCACACTTCGCAAAGCAGGGCCTGAGAACTGCTTGCCTCGATGATGCCTGGGATACAGCTTTAAATGCTTCTTTCAACAGCCTCCAGGCCTGTGGATCTGCTGCAGTACCAGGAGTGGGTTTTAGTGTTTAGTGTGTTAAATTGATTTTTTTCTTTCTCTCTCTCTCTCTCTCTCTCTCTCTCTCTCTTTTTTTTTTTTTTTGAGGGAGAGTCTTAAATTGCTCAGGCTGGCCTTGAACTTGCTATGTAGCCAAGGATGAACTTGAACCATATCCCTTTCCTTCCTCCCAACTATGGGGTTACAGCTGTGTACCGCCACACCTGGCTGGTTTAGTTCTTTTTTTTAAATTGTGATCAAATATGCATGGCATAAACTCTGCCGTTCAAATCGTCTTAAGGGCACATGCAGTTCGGTGGCATTAAACACATTTGCCCTGTCTATCTTCAGAGCTTTCTTGTGATCCCGAATTTTTGAAATTCTGGGTCCATTGAGCAATCCTGCCCCATCTCCTCCTCTCAGCCCCTAGTCACCTCACGGCTCCCTCTGTCTTTGTAAATTTATATATTCTAGAATCCTTGTGTAGGGTAGGGTGCAGCTCAGTGGGAGAGTGTTTGCTCAGCCTGTGCCAGAGTTCGGGATCACACAGTATTTTCTCTTCCGTGTCTCCTTGATTACACTTAGTATAACGTCTTCAGAATCCATCCACGTTGCACCACATGTTCCGATTTTACTCCTCTGGGGCCGGAGAGATGACTCAGCAGTTACCCAAGTTCGATGACTCAGCAGTTACCCAAGTTCGATGACTCAGCAGTTACCCAAGTTTGATGACTCAGCAGTTACCCAAGTTTGATGACTCAGCAGTTACCCAAGTTCAATGACTCAGCAGTTACCCAAGTTTGATGACTCAGCAGGTACCCAAGTTTGGTCCCTGGAGCCCTGTAAAGGCAGAAGGAAGGAAGTGACTTCACAAAGTTGTTCTGTGACCTCCACATGCACATGCACACACACACACACACACACACACACAGACATGCACATATACACATGGGCACACACATGCATGTACACAATAATAATAATTATAAAATTAAAAAATTTTAAAGGACTTTACTCCATTTTAAGGCTGACTTGTACACCATTACATACACGCCCAGTCTTGGATGTTCCCCTTTGTTGGTTCTTGGCTATTGTGAACCTCACTGCTATGAACATGGCGTATAAATTCCTTGTTAAGAGATTTTGCTTTCGGTACCTTTGTATGACTAAGCAGAGGGAGAATGGCTGAGTCGTCAGAAATCCTGTTGTCTGGTGTTTCTATGCACCTGATGGTTGGGGTGGAATCAGGGCTGCAGCCAGAGGGGTAGGTGATCCTATTGTCTGTGACCGATGTCCCCTATTGAGTCTAACGACTCCAGATGCCCATGCCTCACCCTTACCAGGGATGTCCAACCTTTTGACATTGCAACATAGTGTCAAGAACCTTGCAATCAAGTTACAAAGAAAAGAACTTGAAGGAGAATCTCATCCTGTTTTTAAAGTAGGAGCTTAGAAGTCTGTGTTGGGCAGCACTCCTGGTTCTCTTTAACTGCCTGGGACCTGTGGGCCGCGTGTTGGACGTGCCTGCTGGATCAATTAAAACCAGCCTCTCTCTGGCGGGACTGAGGCTCAGCCCCCAGGTGACTTCACGGTGTTGGCAGATTCGTCAGTTATCGATGGGTGCCAGCACTTTCAGGCTTGACCGTGTGTCAAGTCTGCACGCCTGCTAAGAATACAGATTTCTGAGAGCGCCCCCATCTGTAAGTGTCTCATGAACAGGTCTGGGGGAGCCCAGGGCTCACAGGTCTCCAGACTATACTGTGATTCTAGCATGGCCCCAGGTTTCGGGCTGCTCATCTTGGTCAGTCTCTAAGCAAAACAAGAACACCGAGGCTGAAGAGAGGACCCTGCCCCACCCAGCCGTCCTCTGTCCCTGCAGCCTGTAGTCTGCAAGGCTAGTTCCCAAGCCCGCACTGTTCAATGCAGAGGGTGAAACTGTACAAAACCAGATTCTTCCCCCCTTAACTGAACTGGCGCTGTTTAGTTAAGGCTATAATGCTAGTCTCAAAATGTGAACTTGTTCTAAGAAGATGGACGTTAGGCCATAGAACTAATATATTGGGGAAGACTGTGGATGTATTAGAGAACTTGGCTGGGGATACAGTGGAAAAACTCTTGCCTAACATGCCTAAGGCCATGGGTTCAATCAATTGCAACAAAACACAACAAAAAAAACCCCTGAAGTATCAGAAATATGTGTATTTCATGTTTTCTGAAGTGCAATTTCTTATATATGAAGACAGACGATGGCACCAAGCTGAACTAAGCCACCTAAGAATACACAAAATACACCCCAGTGTCTGTCAGCTGCCTCCACTCTCAGTGTATTTTGAGCCTCAGGCATCTACAGTTGGTGTTAAATTTTCCCCCGATGTCAGACACCCTCCCTTTTCTCACCATTTCATAATAATTCAGTGACTGAAACTTCCTGATGCCCACTTCCACCAGCAAACCTCAGGTCTTTCCCAAAGTCGAGTACATGTCTATTGAAGTATTAATGGGTCTCTTGTTTATTTAACTTGGCTTACCACATACCATTTTTTATTTAATTCCTGTCCTTTTTTGTGCTGATGACAAATCCTCTGAGCTTTATATTCTAGCCCTATTTTTCCTGTAAATCCTGGGAGTGGGGTGTATGATTTCTGCATGGTGCAGTGGGTTTTGTTTCTGTCTGAGATAAGGTCTGACTGTGTAGAGTCTTCACCTCCATCTCTCAGGTTCCGGGATTACAGGCACGCACCACCCCACCGAGCCACAGTGCAATGACTTAAGCTATTGAAGGGTTAAAATTTCAAAAAGTTAGTCTCAAACAAAGTCCAGACATGCCTGAGAGAATTTGAGATAGGGCTCACCGGCCCGACTATCAGCTCCCAAGGACACTGGCCATCTGGGGCCACCCCCTCCCCTTCCTTCACTCCCTGCTGCAGTGAGATGAGTTGCCCTGCCCACATTGCTGAGATGCTAGATTACACGTATGCTTTGTTGATGTAACTCCGTGCCAAAAGTAACTGTGCACCCTTTGTATTAGCCAATTATGTGTATCCACACGAAACCCCTGGTTTTCCCTATATAAGCTCCTGCCTAGAGAGGCTCGGGGCTTGACTCAATCTCCTGTGTGAGATACGTGTCAGCCCGAGATCTCGTAAATAAAACTGCCTCTTGCTGATTACATCAAGACCGGCTTCTCGTGTTTCCTGGGGGTACCCCAACCCGTGACTGGAGCGAGAGTCTCCCCAAGTCTGGAGGTCTTTCACTATCAGCTGTTTTGAATGGGAGTTCATGGTGAGGGGAGGATCAAACTCAGGACCTCGTGCATTCTGGTCCAATGCTCTACCGCTATGCATATGTCATCAGAGACTCCTAACTGTGGAAGTAACTTACGTGTTTCTTTTGATCATCTGGATAGTGATTTATGATTGACCCCGGAGTTTAGCCTGCCTCCCCTCCTTTCCTCTCTCTCCTCTAGGCAACCACAAGATGGCGGAGTCCTCTGATGGAGTTTGAAAGGATTTCCTGAAGGTTAGATCCCAATCCCTCAGCCTGGAAAAAAAAGCAGGTGGCCATAGCTCTCATGCCTCTTTTGGGCTCTCCAGCCTTGTGTGCAGGACCTTGCTCCCCTCTGGGCTCAACCACTTAGCGGGCGTGGCTTGAGGGTCAAGTGATCGTCTGTGGTTTGTCTCTCCCTCCTGCCCACACTACTCAGCGCCCACCTCTTGCTTTGTGAACCTTGGCTGCCCTGTGCTCATCTTCAGTTACGCTTGCCTCGTTGCTGTCGGATGTACTTACTTCCACACATTTGAGCTTCTGCCTCTCATTTCAGAACAAATGCTTGCCCGGTGCCCACACCTTCAACGTGAGCCTCTCCAGGCGCCTCATCTCACTGCATACCTGGTTCCCCTGCTCACCGGTCCCGCCAGCCATTTCAACCAGAGATCTGCCTCAGAGGTAAAAGTGGAATTATTCCATTCTCCTATACATCTTAAAGACACAAGTGTGCATGATACCTTTAGACTAGAGCTTGAGCCCAAAGAGGTTTGTTTACAGTCTACTTGTTCAGCTGATTTCATTTTGCTTACTTTCATGTTAGCTTGGCCTGTGGATCTGGACACCGAAATATCTTGAGATATATGCTATTTAGGCCTATCACTCATTACCAGAAGAAATTCAAGGTCATCTAGTTCAGCGGCCATACCTGGGTTTCAACATTGATCCCAGCAAAAGTCAGAACTGAAATGAAGAAATGTAACTGTGCTTCCCCCGAGCTGGCACTGGCATGCTTATGACCCTGAGGGAATTTCTCCACCGGGTTATATAGATGAGAAATCAGCCTGATGTTTGGGTAAAATAACAGGGGCAAAAACCATCAGTGACTTGAGGACCACACTAGCTCTTTCCTGAACCTTCTTGTCGCTCAACACCATGTTTATCGTAGAGTCCCTTAAAAACCCTTATTCGTGGAGTCAGCGTGTCTCTGCTCTGTTCCTCTAGAACAGCAGCCAGCAAACTGCAGTCAGGGTTTGGACTGCACAGCCCAACGCATTACCATCTGGCCCTTTACCCATTCTGTTTCCACCCCAATCCTGGAACATGAACCATGGAGGTCATTTCCATGTGGACTGAAGGCCCTTCACACCGTATTGAAACGGGTGGGCCCTGGTGAACTCTGAGTCTGGGCACAGTATTAAGTCTGTGGTGCCAGTTCAGTGAGATGTCCACAAAACTGTCAACAGATCTCCAAAGTACTCAAGACCTCAAAGCCTATGAAGAAGCTGTGCATAGTGTGACGTGTGTGCCTGTAGCCCCAGCTCTACAGGGAAGGGGGCAGGGAGATCCTGAAGGCTTATTGGCTAGGTGAGCAGGTCAGAACAGTGAGCTTCCAGGTCTGTGAGGGACCCTGTCCTTAAGGCAGAGCGCCCTGGAGGAAGACACCTGACATCTCGCCCTGGACGTGCAAGCAGGCACCTGGCTGTGCACATGCTCACACTCCCCATCGTGTACAGACACACGCCACAAAAACCAAACCACGTGAGGAGCTCGACAATGGTTGTCTGTGGCCAGGTGGTGTGCCTGAGCTGAGCACTGTGGCATCCAGGTGTGGGCCATGAGGCTATGCTCATCCATGCTTTGTGGGTCACAGTAGACCCCACTTCCCATTGTAAAATGTGAAAGAGGGGGTACATAAAATTTGATGGGAGTTGAGATTTCTATCACCCTTTATTTTCCTCCTTGAGCCCCAAGCCTGGTTTGCTCAATCTCGTCTCCACTGAAGCGCATCTTCAGATTCTTCTCTCTGGGTACCACTCAAAAAGACTTACGCCTCCAGGGCTCTACAGGCTGTGAGAGTCACAGTCCTGGGGCTGCTTGCAGAGAGAGAAGGGGCTTCACTTAGGACCCATCTCAGTCGCTGCCTCTCATATCATCTCTCTCCTTGTAGATTCTCGCCTGCCGTCTCGACTTGCTTTATCAGTCAGGACTTATATGTGGGGATTACCAGAGCCGTGGGGAACTGATCTGGGGTGGAATGATGGGGGCACACTTGACCCTGGCAGGGTGATGGTAAGTCTCGGCTGAGCAGACAGGAAATCTACAAGGAGAGAGATGGATAGCTCCTGCAACCCTTTTAAGGTGCAAACCCAGTGATTTGACCCCCTCCCACTAAGTCCCACTCCCTAAGGGCTCCACTGCCTTCCAGGGGTGTGCAATGAGTCCTTTAACACTTTCTGATGGGGAATACTTTCTGGAAGAGCCGTTGTCAGCAAGCGAGGAGACAGAAGAGCCGTGCACATGGAAGCTGTCTTTAGTTTCTGTTCCATTGCTGTAAAGAGACACCATGACCACAGCAACTTGTAGAAAGTATTTACCTGAGGCTTGCTTACAGCTCCGGGGTCTGAGTCCATTGTCATCGTGGTAAGAAACATGGTGGTGGGTATGGCAGGCCTGGGAGGCATACTTCAGAGCTACATCCTGAACCACAGGCCAAAAGAGACGGACAGAGCCTAGCCTGGAATTTTGAAATCTCGTAGCCCAGTTGCAGTGATCGGCTCCCTTCAATCTATTCCACCTGATCCTAATCCTTTCAAAGAGCTCTACTCCCCGGTCACTAAGCATTTTAAATAGATGCGCCTATGGGGCCATTCCGAAGATATCAGCTCTCTGCCATCCTTGTTAATTCTTTTCTCCTCTTACACAGCACCTGTGCTCGGAGCCTATGCCAGACACATCTGTGAGACTCCCTTCGCCGCTGCAGCACACGGAGGGGTGCTGAGTTCCTCACTTTTACGACAAGCGTCAGTGGGTGGGTGTATTTCTACTTTACCTTACACTCTCACACAGCCATGCCTGTCAGGCATGAAGCGGGCGGATAATCCACTCAATTCGGGAGATCAAGTCAGATCCTTTATCAAGATGCATAGAGCGCCCAGTGCCTGTATTACGATCTTGGATCTTTGGGGGGATGGGGTAGAGTCTGGGACAGAACACAGCACAGAAACTGAAGTGCTTATTGTCTGACCATCAGCTAAGATTCTGGGAGCTAGGAATGGGACCGTCTTGGATGAACAGAAGTAAAAATGCCCCTTCTTTATGACTTTTGACGTCCCTCAGCCACTCTGGAATGGATGAACAAACACTGATACGGGTAATACATAGTCTTGTTGCTGCTTGTTGATGCTGGGAGGAAACCTAGGACCTAGCACGTGCTAGGCAAGTACTCTACCACTGGGCTACCTCACCAGCTTGTATGAAATATCCATGAGGTACTGGGGCCCAGTGTGTAGAGAAGAAAAGCGTGGGTGTCTCAGTTCCACCAAGTCCGCCAACAAGAAGAATGTACCAGCAGAATGTTTATGGAGCCAGCTGAGCAAAGGGTTCTAAGAGGACAGCACCCTCACCCAGGAGACCCTTCAGCGCTGAGGACCCATGTGCCGAGCCTCAGGCTGTGATGTGGTGTTTTTATTCTCTCTTTTCCCATAGGATCATGGCGTATCAGCTTGACCTTCTCATAGGCGTGGTCTTCATGGCCAGCCCCGTGTTAGAAATGTCTCCCTGCTTCTCTGATGGCCGGATAGCCTTATTCCGAGGTTGTAACCTTACCCAGATTCCCTGGGTCCTCAACACGACTGAGAGGCTCCTACTCAGCTTCAATTACATCAGTACGGTTGTCACCACATCGTTTCCACTCCTGGAGCAGCTCCTGCTACTGGAGCTGGGGACCCAGTATGCTCGCTTGACAATTGGCCAGGAGGCCTTCCGAAACCTGCCCAACCTCAGGATCTTAGACCTGGGCCAGAGCCAGATTGAAGTCTTGAATCCAGACGCTTTTCAGGGACTGCCCCATCTCTTCGAACTTCGGCTGTTTGACTGTGGACTCTCCAATGCTGTATTAAGGGACGCTTACTTCAGAAATCTAAATTCACTAGCTCGCTTAGACCTCTCTGCCAACGAGATTCACAGCCTTCACCTCCACTCTTCATTTCAGGAACTGAGTTCCTTAAGCGATATAAATTTTTCTTTCAACCGGATATTCACTTTATGTGAAGATGAACTCCAGCCTCTCCAGGGCAGAACACTTTCTTTCTTTGGCCTCAAATCAACCAGCCTGTTCAGCAGAGTCTTCGTGGACTGGGAGGCATGCAGGAACCCCCTCAGAGGCATAAGGCTAGAGACTCTAGACCTTTCTGAAAATGGCTGGACAGCGGCCATCTTAGGGAACTTCAGCCACACCATCCAGGGAAGCCACATTTCCTCTTTGATTCTTACATACCACATCATGGGTTCTGGCTTTGGCTTCCAGAACATCAAAGATCCCGACCAGAGCACATTTGCCAGCCTGGCCAGGAGTTCGGTGCTACAACTGGACCTTTCACACGGCTATATCTTCTCCTTGAACCCCCGACTGTTTGAGACGCTGAAGGATTTGAAGAAGCTGAACCTTGCCTTCAACAAGATAAACAAGATCAGCGATTACGCGTTTCATGGACTCGACAGCCTACAGATTCTCAATCTATCCTATAATCTTTTGGGAGAACTCTACAATTCCAACTTCTATGGGCTTCCTAGCATAGCCTACCTTGACCTTCAAAGGAACCACATTGGGATCATTCAAGACCGAACATTCAGATTATTAAAAAAGCTACAAACCTTAGATCTCCGTGACAATGCTCTTAAAACCATTGGTTTTATTCCAAGTGTACAGATGGTCCTCCTGGGTAGCAATAAGCTGACCCATTTGCCACACGTCCGCTTTACCGCCAACTTCATAGAGTTATCTGAAAATGGGCTAGAAAATCTGTCTGACCTCTACTTCCTCCTGCGAATCCCCGGTCTCCAGTTTCTCATCCTAAATCAGAACCGCCTTTCGTCCTGCAGCAATGTGGACTACGCCCCTTCCCAGAACCTGAGCTTAGAACAGCTTTTCCTTGCAGAGAACATGCTACAGCTCGCCTGGGAGACCGGCCTCTGTTGGGATATTTTTAAAGGCCTTTCCCGCCTCCAAATCCTTTACCTGAATAATAACTACCTTAATTTCCTCCCGCCCGGAATATTTAACGGCCTGGTTGCATTACGGATGCTCAGTCTCAGTGCTAACAGGCTAACCATGCTCTCTCCGGGCAGTTTACCTGCTAATTTAGAGATTCTCGACATATCTAGAAATCAGCTTTTCTCTCCCGACCCTGGTTTGTTTTCTTCGCTCCGTGCCTTGGACATAACTCACAACGAGTTCATCTGTGACTGTGAACTTAGCACTTTTATCGTCTGGCTCAACCAAACCAATGTCACCCTATTCGGTTCTCCTGCAGATGTATATTGCATGTACCCCAATTCACTGCTAGGGAGCTCCCTCTACAACATATCCACCAAGGACTGCGATGAAGAGGAAGCCGTGCGCTCCCTAAACTTTTCCCTTTTCATCCTGTGCACAGTCACTTTGACTCTGTTCCTCGTCATCACCCTCATAGTCACAAAATTCCGGGGGATTTGTTTCCTGTGTTTTAAGACCATCCAGAAACTGATGTTTAAGGGCAAGTTCCGGAATCCGGAACCTAGCGCATACAGATATGACGCCTACTTCTGCTTCAGTAGCAAAGACTTTGAATGGGCACAGAACGCGCTGCTCAAACACCTGGATGCTCAGTACAGTTCCCAAAACAGGCTCAGGCTGTGCTTTGAAGAAAGAGATTTCATTCCGGGGGAAAACCATATCTCCAACATCCAGGCAGCTGTCTGGGGCAGCAGAAAGACGGTATGTCTAGTAAGCAGACACTTCCTTAAGGATGGCTGGTGCCTGGAAGCCTTCAGGTATGCCCAGAGCCGGTGTCTGTCTGACCTCAAGCGTGTTCTCATCGTGGTAGTGGTGGGTTCGCTGCCCCAGTATCAGCTAATGAGACATGAGACCATCAGAGGGTTTCTGCAAAAGCAGCAGTATTTGAGGTGGCCCGAGGACCTCCAGGATGTTGACTGGTTTCTCGATAAACTGTCTGGATGCATACTGAAGGAAGAGAAAGGAAAGAAGAGAAGCAGTCCCATTCAGTTGCGAACCATAAGGACGGTTTCCTAGTGATCGGAAGGAACATTTTGCAAGCACCGCAAATAGCTCTCTGACTGGACGTGCGTAGCCATTGGGGGTCCTTCCCCGGGGTCGCTTTCTGTCTATGAAAACAATATCGATTTCTTGATTTTCGTGTCAACAGGGTGCTTTGTCTCGGTGACCTCCAAATGGAAAGTAATAGGTCCAGAAAACTGCAGCTGCCTCTAAGGACTCTCACCTGCCATTGATTTCCTCTCAAGCCCAATAACACCATTTCCTCCCATCCTGTTGCCTACTGCCAGCCACCCAGATGGCAAGGGCACCTTGGGAGAAGTTACAGGTGGCTTCATGCTTTCTGTGCTGTTCCGTTCAAAAGCAGGTGGCTTGAGAATCCTGGGGTCTTAATGCTCTGCAGAACATGGACAGATGAGATAGATCCTTCTCTGGCCATAGGCTCTCACTCCACTAAGTGCACACATGATAGGAAGTTGGACAGACAGACGGATGGCAGCAGCCCCATCGCTGTGGTCATGATGCACTAACTTCCTGTTCTGACCCTGCAGGCCCAGCTTCTGTGGGCCACAGCCATCTTCTGCACGGGACCTCTCGACCTGACATTCACGCCCTTTCACCCGCCTAACTGTTCTTCTTTCTTCCCCACAACTATACGACAGCTGTTGTATCAGGTACACAACAGCTATAGAAAGGATGTGGCGTTCACACACCAATTCCTTACTGGATTCTGATTCCTCGGATCCTTCTCTGTGTAAGTCGAGTGTGCAGTGCTGTGGCCTGGGGGTTCTCTCCTGTAGGCCTCACAATACCTACCTCATAAGTAGTCTGTGCTTGGCCATTGGCTGGGAATGTCAACGCTTGTCTGATCTTTTCCTTAATTGCCCTCCTGAGCACGGGAGAAGACGCATATCCAGAGACCCCTGGAGTCTCTAGGGATTTCTTTGAATTTTTTTTTGTTTTGTTTTCAATCCTAAAAAAGATCATATCCATCTTGTATTACAATCCTTTTCGTGTGTTTATTAATAGACCAACGTTTCTCCGCAAAAGCATCCAGAAACTTTAAACCAAAGAACATGTGTCACAGTACCCTAGCCTGCCCCACACATCCAGTGGTGACCAGACCAGCTGTTGCAACGTGAATACACAGAGGGGAACTCGGCCCCTAAAGGGCCACTCCCGTAGCCTCACCGTGACGGACACTCACGTACCAGCTTCTTCGACCGCTTCCTACCCATGTGTCTGAGCTCACCCTCCAGTCAGCAGTATGTTTGTCCTTATTCAAACAGTGTACAATCCCACTCTACTCTTTTTTTTTCTGGAATGTTCTCTGGTATCTTTTCACCCATTCTTCACGTCCTTTGAAATTCACAAAGACCCCATGAATCCTTCTGACCCAAAGCCCTCCACCTCCATTCTGAAAACTCGTGGTACAATGTCAATTATTTCTAGTCCAGGACTGACTCTGTCTGCCCCTCTGGACTGTAAACTCCCTGAGGAAAGGCCCTGTGCTCTGGGTCCACCCTCACTAATCATAGCATCATACTTGACTGGGGGCCACGTGGGAGTCAGTCTGCCACCTGAACATCCTGTCCAAGCTTCTTCCTCCACTAACTCCCACCAGGGCCATTTCCCCCACGGTGGCACGACTGCTTCTTCCTAGTGGCCTCAGGTTTCCATCACTGAAATGTGTGCAGTGATGTGTTTGGTGTACGACAGGTCACCACAGCTGTGAACCCTGCTGGCGGGACCTTTTTTGTTTATCTGTTTGTCCTGGGCCCAGCATGGGGCCCAGTCCACAGTAAGTTCTTAAGAAATACCTGACGTGTCTGGTGATACAGCCTTTCTTATGGGTCACTGTAGCTGTCTTCTGCTCTTAGATCTCAGGGAGGGGGAGTGACACTCACAGAGAAAATGAAGGCTGGCAGAAGATGTTACAGGCTCGGGGAAGCACTGGGCCTCATCGTGTGGTATGGAGCTCCTGGAGGGGACAGCCCCATCTAGAGCAGCCAAGAGTTGTGTTAGAATTGAGGAATGGGTGCGAGGAGGCAGGAAAACAGCCCCAGGTCATCCATGGAAAATACTGTCTTTTTATCCTTGTTCTGAGGGGTACAGCAAAACTGGACCCCAGCCCTCCTTCCAGCGATGGACCCCTTCTGCCAACGAGAATCACAAGCACCACTCCTGAGGACAGATCAGCATCACCACACCATTGCTCATCAGCCTTGGCTCTGTACACACTGAGGGATGGCCATGGTGCTCAGAGATCTCCGCAGAGCCTCTCCCTGGAAGGAGACAGCGCTGCACCAGCTGAGGAAGACGAGATCTGGGAAAGTATGAACTATGGGCGTGCGGCTCCGTAGATCTGCCTTCTTTTCTTTTCACTTCCTACCTCTGTTCTAAGAGCATTTTCCTGACATGTTGGACTTCCGTTTTTCTCTAAAGCCCCCCTACCCCGTATGCACTGTGGGTGCCTGTCTGTCACGTGACTGACCTCCATGCTGACTTAAAACCACTGTGCTCCCTTTGCTTCTCCAGCTCTTCCTCCTGGCATCTGCTGAGATGCACAACCTGCCTGCCCTGGGGGTTTTGATTTTAAAGTTAAACTGTAACAAAATTGTTCTCAATCTGAAAGAAAGAAACAAAGAAACAAAGAAAGACAGAAAGGAGGGAGGGAGGGAGGGAGGGAGGGAGGGAGGGAGGGAGGGAAGGAAGGAAAGAAAGGAAGGAAGGAAGGAAGGAAAGAAGGGAGGGGAGGGAGGGAGGGAGGAAGGAAGGAAGGAAGGAAGGAAGGAAGGAAGGAAGGAAGGAAGGATGGATGGATTTCACTGCTAGCAAGAAAATGGGGACATTTGTTCTCTTTAGCCACTAGAGAAATATAAATTACAGCCCCATTGTGGCACTACCCGCCCGGCTGAATGACTGGAATCAAGATGACCAGCAGTACCGAATAGTGAGAAAGACAGGGAATGGCAGAGACTCCTTGGTTGGTAGTGAACATTTTCAGAAAACCAACTGTCATTTCCTGCATCGACACACGCCCCACCCAGGCCAGCAGCGTGTGCCTACTCCACCAGGTGCTTCATCAACGTTGTTTACAGCAGCCAATACAGGAAACTACTTTCTGGTCCATTAGCCATAAGTGAACAGACCGTGTTCATTGATAACCTAAACAGGAGCTTCAATCATTGAAATTATCAGTAACCACAGGTGCCCGTCTCACAGAAATGCTGGCCGTGGAGAATGGCGATCATGTATGAAGTCTTTAAAAATAGTCGGCGCCCACCTCTGGTGACACTGTTGACAACAGTCGCCTCTGAGGCTTGCCGAGGGGACTCCGAGACGCTGGGTATGCTCCATGTCTTGACCTGGACAGCAGTGAGCAAGTGTGTGCACTCTGTGTGGATGGGATTGTTTTTCTCCGAGGTCTTATTCTGCTGTTTAAAATCAAAGAAGCTTACGGAGCAGGCACGTTTTATCATGTAGAACGGATGGGGCAAATATCTCACCGGACAAACACCTTACTTTTGGGGGGAAGGCCCTTTGAGTATCATTGTGTTTCCCTGTGCTGACAGTGATTTCTCTGGGGACTTTGGGAGATCACCAGGTTACAAGAGGACACAAGCGTTCATTATGCACCTTTGGTATTAAATTCTTTTCTTTCTACATTTGTTTGTATGTTGTGGGGGTGTGGGGGTGTGGCTTGCACACACCATGGCACATATGTATGGAGATCAAAAGACAACTTGTGGGAATCACCTCTTTTCTTCCACCATGTGGACTACAGGGCTTGAACCCAGGTCATCAGGTATGGTGGCAAAGCCCTTTAACCCCTGAGCTGTCACTGAGGTATCTCATCGGCTCCTTCGATGCTGTCTCTTGTTTAACACCACATATTCGCTTTGTTAATAAATCTTTAAGTAGGCAAAATAAAATAAAATCAAGATAATGATAGCATCTGTCTGTGTAGAAGACAGGGAGTATAACAATTATCACCCAGAATTTATTTTATTTACTTATTTTTTTTTCTTGCAAGGCAGAGCCTTACCTTGTAGCCCCGGTTGGGATTATAAGCCTGTGCCACCACACAGGCTTGTTTAATTTTTAAGTTAAACAAGCAAGGTAGGACAGTTATTTCAACGGATGAGTATACGTGGACAAACCATACAGGGCTGGCGAGGTGGCTCAGCAGATAAAGGAACCCACCTCTGTGAATCCTGGTGATGTAAGTTCTGTCCCTGGAAACCTATACACAGGTGGAAGGAGATGACCAGCTTCATAAGACTGGTCCTCTGACCTCTACACAAACCTGGCACAAATGCAGACCTACACTCGTGCACCATCCAAGCACACACACACACACACACACACACACACACACACACACACACACACACGACAATAATAAATCATCTATAAGATTTTACATATATGCATATGTGATATATACATATACATATATATTTATGTCTGTTTTTCTTGAGATTAAAGGGATTTTTAATCTGTTTTACTTAGCAATTACGTATTTTATTTCTCACCGGCCACAAGAGCTCATTTAGATACAGCCTTACAGAGGTTCGGCAGTTTTATTTTACAGAAAATTCCGTGGAAAGAACTCGCTATGGCTGTTGCGGTCCTATCGGGGAGCACTGCCCCGGGCAAGCCAGACAAGGTAGCTTTATTCTGAGACAAGGGGCTCTGACACAACTGGCTGGAAACCGTGCTTCTTTTCCCAATTCAGGCAGCCGGCTCTATTTTCCCATCTCCTCCCCAGGAAGGCCACCTCGGGGAGATGTGATAAAAGCCAATGACATCATGTCTCGCTGGGGCCCCACCCCACTGCAGGTGCTTTGGCAGAGAGGAGCTCTGGCCTTTTTTCTTGCTGGATGACCTGGGTTTGCTGCTCAAGGAGTCCTCAGGGCCTAACACTCAAGGCTGTCGGCATGGTTTTGTCAATGATCTGGGCCGTTAATGCCGACTCTTGGCAATTTACCCAGCTGCAGCTGTGTTTTATGGCCCGCATCTCCCGAGCCTGCAAGTCATGCCACTCCTGGAGGGATTTTACACAAGTAAGTTACCATCGTTACCATCGTGTGACCCTTGCAAAGAGAAGAGAAGCTCTGGGGAGAGGGAACTAGAAATCCCCACTTGCGCTTGGGAGTAAGATATCCAGCCAAGAGGCCATGATGAGGCTCAGGAGCAGGGATTGGTCTTGACTGGCAAAGGCGTCCCTCTCACCTCGCTCAAGTTGCAATTAGGCAGCAAGCCTTGAGGTGCTCATGGGCCATTCCCCAGAGAGAGTGACAGAAATCACAAGAGATTTGGAATGGGAAGGCCCCAGGTTTAATTCTTCTGACTTTTGTCACGTGTGGAGCTTCGTGGTTTGGGTTGTGGTCATTGTTTTTTACCTAATTAGCAAGATGGCTCGGCTGCAAGAGCGCTTGTGTCCAAGCCTAATGACCAGCGTTCCGACCCCAGGGCCCACATGATGGAAGGAAAGAAACAATTCCCACAAGTTGTCCTCTGACCTCCACATGCATGCTGTGGCACCTGGGTGGATACACACGCACACACATCATATATGCTCTCATGTGTACATACACACATCATACATGTTCTCACATGTGCGTGCGCGCGCACACACACACACACACACACACACACACACACTACACGTCGACACATGCTACAGAGAGCCGAACTGTGCTGTGTAAGTTGGTTCTCTGGCTCCTGAGCTGCCTTGTGCTTCCCTGGTCAGGACACACATGCTTAGTCCCTGGGATGAAGTCATCCATTTAAAGATCTCTGTAACACCCCTGGAAATCTGACAATGGGGCCACGAATCTATTCTTAGAAATACAACAAAATAAAGAAATCCTAACTGGACTGTTCAATGCCTACAGCAAGGTGACACTACCTTAGTTGAGATCTAGAATGGTTCCCCACTCCCCACAGTCTCTGGTCCTTTTCTGCAAGCTTCTCCTGGGTACCGCCACTTTCCCAGAACTATTGTGACCGTCTACGCTGTGCTGCTTGTGTGTGGGTTCAGGATGCTCTGCACCCTTGTCAACATTTGCTAAGGTTGGCCACCCAGTGGCTACGCTTGGCATGCATGGTCTTCATGTGTGTCCTCAAAGCGGCTGAGAACCTTCAGTGCTTTGTAGCCATGTCTGCGTGGTTTTAACTGAAGAGTTGTTCAAGTCTTGTCCCCAGTTTAACTGGTGGCCTGTGACTTTTCATACAGAGACATAAAGAAATGTCTACTCATGTCAGATACAGACACGCACAGATCATGAGCCCACCCCTTGAAGATACTGGGCACTCTAAGCTGGCCAAATCCTCAAGCCTGAAAAAAATCAAGTCAAATCCCCACTGTGGGGCTCTGGGACAGAGAGTCCCGGGTAGCTTCACAGCCCATAACTTACCTCCCCAGTACCTGACTCTACCATGTGGTATGCACTCTGTCTTCCCAACACACCCTGATATAATAGTCACATGATTTTCTCTGAAGGGTGTTCTCTGGGCCCCTCCTCTGTTGTGCTGTCCCTGGTAACTCACCTGTGCTGGCTTGCTCTCCTCTTCCTCCTCCTCCTCCTCCTCCTCCTCCTCCTCCTCCTCCTCCTGCTCCTCCTCTTCCTCCTCTTCCTCCTCCTCCTCCTCCTCCTCCTCCTCCTCTTCTTCTTCTTCTTCTTCTTCTTCTTCTTCTTCTTCTTCTTCTTCTTCTTCTTCTTCTTCTTCTTCTTCTTCTTCTTCTTCTTATTCTTCTTCCTCCTCTTCCTCCCCACTATCCCCTCTCTCTAAGCCATCTCTCTTAATGAATGAAGCCTTTCCCTCAAGGCGCCATCACACCGTATCTAATATGAAGGACGGTCCCACCTCAAAGTTTGATCACAGCTCCTATGTGAAGGTCTCTCTCCCAATAAAGCTCACTCCTAGAAGTAATTTTGTGTCAGCTCCTTTCCAGAACCAACTCAACTGCCGTCTTTTCTGATGAAGAGGGCACCAGCAAACCAAAGAAGCATTCCACCCAAGTCTGATGTATGAACCACTTTGTCCAACTCACTTAAAGGACAGTGTGGGTGACTCCAGGAAGTGTCTAGAGCAACATACCTACCCACTGAGCATCTCCTAGCCGGTCCTATGTCTTCCACCTCCAGTCAACCTTCATATAACCCAGAGGGCAGGGAGGGCCTGATGAGCCTCCCTCCTCTCTCAGGAGCGGGTGCTTTGAGGCACCGTCTTTTGTGAGGTCTCTTTCTAGTGGTCATAGTTTCTATAACTCAAGACAGCAGAGGCCATGCCCAACCCAGAGGAAACAGCAAGGCAACAGCTGGGTTGCCTTTATTCTACCATCTGTTTGTAGGCTAGGTGTGGTCTATATATGCAGATAGAGCATTCTGCCAGATACTAGATAGATAGATAGATAGATAGATAGATAGATAGATAGATAGATAGATAGATAGATAGATGACAGGTGCTGATAGATAGATAATACATAGATAGATAGATAGATAGATAGATAGATAGATAGATAGATAGATAGATAGATAGATGACAGGCAATGATAGATAATACATAAATAGATAGATGAATAGATAGATAATACATAGATGGATAGATAGATAATACATAGATAGATGATAGATAGATAGATAGATAGATAATGACAGGTGATGATAGATAATACATAGATAGATAGATAGATGATGACAGGTGATGATAGATAATACATAGATGATAGATAGATAGACAGATAATACATAGATAGATGGATAGATAATACATAGATAGATGATAGATAGATAGATAGATAATACATAGATATATGATAGATAGATAGATAGATAGATAGATAGATAGATGACAGGCAATGATAGATAATACATAAATAGATAGATGAATAGATAGATAATACATAGATGGATAGATAGATAATACATAGATAGATGATAGATAGATAGATAGATAGATGATGACAGGTGATGATAGATAATACATAATAGATGATAGATGATAGATAGATAGATAGATAGATGATGACAGGTGATGATAGATAATACATAGATGATAGATAGATAATACATAGATGGATAGATAGATAATACATAGATGATAGATAATAGATAGATAGATGATGACAGGTGATGATAGATAATACATAGATAGATGATAGATAGATCGCTATTACTTTCTCACAAGATATAATTTGACTCTTCATCTTATTGACAATGTCTTTAATGCACAAGAACCCCTATTTTGAGGCAGTCCAACTGATGCATTCACAATTAGTACAGTGACCTGTCTAAAATATTTGCCTGCACCAAGATCGTGAGATATTCCTCTATTGCCTTCTGGGGCCTTTCTAGTGCTTAGTGTTTATATTTTAAATCCACGGTCCCAAGGCTGCCTAAGGTGACATTCACAGTGCAGAAGAGTTGCTGCAAGCTAAGACCACACCTACAGAAGAGAACCCTCCACACTGTGTGCCTTTTGCCTCTCTTGCTATCCTCTTCCTGAACAGGAGGAGACTCTCAGAAACTTTTCTGGGGCTGGCAGTGATAGAGGACCTTAGCCCATGATAGCATCTTGCTGAAGCCCCAGGGCTCCCTAATAAGGAGGGAAGAAACCAGCCTTTATTAGGGTCCTTTCTGCCAGGCCTCATGCTAGGAAATTCACATACACAATCTCACTAAAATCTCATGACTAGATCAGGGACAATGGACCGAAGCCATTCCATAGAAAGGAGACTGAGGCCAAGAAGCCTGAGAGCTTCCTAGTGGATGGTACAGCCTGGGTTTCTCTGGTACTCTGCCTGCTGTCCCTTGGCTCCTGACGAGCTCTTTCCCAGTGGCTTTCTGGGGAAAGTGTCTTTGCTGGGATGTGAGTCCTTGAGTCCTTCCTCCCTGTTGGCACGTTATGGTTCCATCCTAGGAAAGCACCAGCCACCCAGATCTCAGAGGTCTGAAGACACTCCCTTCCACTCCGGCCTTTCCCTCTTCCTCACTGTCTGAATTAGGACCCTATTGAGGAGGACCAAGCTGTGACTTCCAGGCATTCCACATCTTAATGAAGAGAATGAGGGGTCCTACAACTGACCTGTACTAAGACATGGGGAACCAGGCCAGGGAGGCCGCACACACTGAAGGTCTTGGCCCTAGATTCCCATGAAGCTTGTCAAAATATCAGTTGCCCCAGAGTTTTGTGCGGACACTTGGAATCCCACCTGTGTTTTCTAATCACGGTTCCATATAGAAGCCTAAGGGATACTTCCAACGACAAATCCAGTCACCTTGACCTGTAGCTAAAAAAAAAAAAAAAAAAAAAAGCCGTCTCATGTAGCCCAGGCTAGCTGAGAATGATCCTGAACTTCTCATCTCTATGCCTCCATCTCCCAAGTGCCGGGATGGCAGGACTGTGGCACCACGCCTGTTCTGCGAAGTGTTGGGTTTAGGCAGCTGCATTCCCAATCCTGGACCTCACTGCTTTTTTAGGATAAAATGTCTAATCCACCGCTTGGCTTCCAAGGCCGTTCCCGAGCGTGTGAAGCATCCAGCAGGGGGCACTGTGGAGACGCTCTGGAGAGTGAGCTGTCAACCCCAGGGCCGTCGGCCCACCCCGCTACCTCACCAGCACCCTCGCTGTGAAGGTTGTGTGACTCAATAGCGCAGTCACGTGTCTGAGCGTATCCAGAGCCTGCTGCGGGCTTGCCCTGCGGGAGCGTCTGCAGAGAGCCTGCTCTTTGTCCGCTACTCCCCGGTCCGTTTCTGCCTGCAGTGGCCAACACCGCGCTGTCTGGCACCTGCGAGCGATGTTTGTAAAGAAAAGAAAGGGGCAAGGAGGGGGAGTTACCAGGAGCTGCGGCGAGAGGGAGGGCGGAGGTCAGAGTAATCACCAAAATCCATTCCTTGCTAATCCTTTAGACTTGGTCCTAAGAACAAGGAGATGCCATTGAACCATTGAACGGTGGTAAACGGAGAGGACACCACCCGATGAGTATTTTGAGGACATAATCCCTCTGCAGTTAAGGAGGATAGGCTTCGAAGATACTACACGGAACGGAGGGTTTTACTTAATAGAATTGTGTTAGGAACTCAGGCAGCTAGAGATGAGGACAGAGAAAATAACATCCCAGCAAGTGGGAGCCCAACGCTCTAAGCTGGCCTGGGGTTGGGGAGTCATGGCTGAGCACAGGAATGGGATGGCGCTCTAGGGTTGCAGGGTGAAACCAGAAGTTACAAAGGGGCCACGGTTGGTGGAGGGCATAGAATGTCATCTATGTGAAGAATGTGGAGGGTGTACCTCGGCTTCTGCTGCCCACCTGTGACATTGGCATCCTGTAAGAACTGAGCTCGTGGGGTTCACATGGGTCCGTGGGGGAGCTCACAGGGTCACCTCTGTAGCACCTGCACACAGTGTACCACCAACTGTGCTGCTGTTGCCAAACCAAGGGGCTACTGTACTGTCAGAATGGCAGGTGGGTGGAGCTAGGAGATGGAGGAGGAGCTAGGAGGTAGAGGAGGAGCTAGGGGATGGAGGAGGAGCTAGGAGATAGAGGAGGAGCTAGGGGATGGAGGAGGAGCTAGGAGATAGAGGAGGAGCTAGGGGATGGAGGAGGAGCTAGGAGATAGAGGAAGAGCTAGGGGATGGAGGAGGAGCTAGGAGATAGAGGAAGAGCTAGGGGATGGAGGAGGAGCTAGGGGATGGAGGAGGAGCTAGGAGATAGAGGAGGAGCTAGGAGAACCCGGACCTTCTGTGAGGAGCACTGGGCCCCTTGTCTGAGGGTGTGGAGAAGTCACTGAGAAATTAAGACATCTTGACCAAAGTGAGAAGATTTAAAGCTAAGCAAAAGGTGGAGGGGTCCAAGATGAGCCACAAGAAGCTAGAGCCAGTGACTGAGCACAGAGTGAGCTGTGGAAAAGTGGTAACTTAGATCCAGAGGCCCCTATCCCAGAGAAGCTATGGGCTTCTGCCCCTAAGGGACGAGGCTCCTGCTAGAGAGAGTTCATGGAGCTTTAGAAAGAGTAGCCAGAGGGTGAAGGGAAGTCCAGGGAAAGACAGTTGGTTAAAGAGAACACAAGTGATGCTGAAAGACTGAGATGAGTGAAGATGTGTGTGGACCATGACAGAATAGCTGCACAGAAGCCAGGAGACCATTCTAAAACTGACACTGAAAATTACTAGGGGCTGGGGTCATAGATGGATGGATGGGCAGGGGTGAGGATCTGTGGGTGGGTGGGTGGATGGATGGGGTGGTGGGTAGATAGGTTGGGGTGATAAAGATGGGTGGGTGGGTGGACTGGATGGACAGATGGATGGGCAGGTGGATTGGATCCATGGGTAGATGGATGATGGGTGGACGGATGATCATTGCCAAGTACAGCATGGAAATCCCATAGGAGAAGGCCAGGGAAATGTCTTTTTGACCTTGGCTATGGGGAAGTCACTGGTGAACTCAGAACAACAAGAGAAAACCGTGTGCGGTATGAGAGCAGGTGACAGATGTAGCCAGAAGGACAGACTATCTCCCCATACGCAGGCAGCTTCGACTGTGGGCCAAACGATCTAGGGGGTTTAGGAGGGAGATTTGAGTGAAGAGGTGATTTTTGCTTTGGGATAAAAAGGATCTTAAGATGTTAAGAGTGGAGAGGGCTGGGGGCTCCAGAGACAGAGGAGGTTCTTGGTTGGGGGAAGATAAGAAAATGGGTGTTGGTGGGAGGATCCCGACCCTGATCCAGGAGGGAGCTGAGGGGACCTCACACTAATGCGCAGGCCCATGTCCACAGATAAGGTCATGTGGATTATTTTTGACTTGAAGAAACAAAAGCAGAGACAAAAGTCTTCACAAAGCTGACCACTGCCTTGCCACCGTGAAAGACATCTATGCTGTTTGCTGTGGCGCTCTAACCCGTGTTTCTTCCTGTGCAGAGCAGATGGCTCTGCCTGAGCTAAGTCACTATTTTCTGTTTTGCTGAACGCTTTACGGTACTGGAGATTGAATGTAGCGCCTCCTTCATGTCTGGCAAGCACTCTATCATTGAGCTACACTCCCAGCTTCTCTTTTAAAAGCCTTTTGAGCTATCACCTCACCAAGTTGCTGGGGCTGGCCTTGAACTCACAACTCTCCCACCTCAGCTTCCCAGTTAGCCGGGCTTACAGATCTGCATTGCCAGGCCTGACTTTCATTTGTTTTTAATAAACTTTCTCCATGAGCTACGTGTGTGTGACACATATAAAAGTCCATCTTGTTTATGGTTTCAGTTGGGAGAATTAAATCCTCCAGGTCTGTAATGGAAAGAAAGGGTCACTTCTTGTAAGAACCCGGCGTGGAGGGGAACAGCCCGTGGATCACACGTGCATGTGTTTATCAGGCAGGGACATAATTGACATTACAGGGAACGCTCTGGAATGTGTTCTCTCTCAGCTCCCCTCCTCATTAATTGCACTTGACTTCTTTGGAAAGAATTTTTTTCCTTGAAGTGTTCCATCGTCTGAGTCAGGCTTGGAGCGAATCTTTTGGGGTTGGGGGGAAGAAAACTAAGCTTAAATTGCTTCAACAGTTTCTGACTGATGGGATGTTGGAAAACACATGCACACGTCCCTTCCTCTCCAATTTTAAAGAGAAGGAAGAAAAACACTGATCTATTTTTACACCCACGTTAAGTCACCAGCCGTGGGGCTATAAACCCCAAACTTGGCGAAGCTGGGGCTGACATCTTTGAAGAGGTAAACCCAGCTGGCTGGAAAGAAAAAGGCCACGGCCATTACAAAAGTTGAAAACCCTGCATCCCGAGCCTACAGAGAGAAACCTTTCCTACCCAGAATTTAAGCAAAGCTCGTTAGAGGAACCAGGCTGAGAAGCTTCAGGGGTGTTGGCAGATAGATGCTGATTCTGTTCATCAAAAACAACCCAGAAGAAAGAGAAGCTGGAAGCGAGGCAACACTCTGGTGATGGCAGCAGGACTGGAAAAGCGCGCACTCCCACGCCTGCGCATTCAAGACCCGAGCTCCCACAGGAGGAAGGACTCTGGAAACAACAGCGGGTGATGTTTCTGGACCGGTGGATGTTTTACATCTGCATTTGAAGGCACGCACAGTGCAATCCCAGTCCGATTTATGGAAGATGTGGGTGGCAAACCCCGGGGAAGGATGAAAAGATTGGGGGATTTAATTCCCCAAATGTGCCCACAAGTTCTAACAGCGCAGCTCTCCCTTTTAAAACATCTCAGATATATTCAAGGACAGACTCTGATGCCAATCTCCTGACAAGAAGAAAAATGGATTTGACCAGGTCGATCTGCAATAGGTCTGCTCTACTCCTTATGTAAGACAAGGGATCTCGCATATATGTGAGTTTAGGGTAAGGTATCTCCTGAGGAAAGGACACACCAGAAAGTCGGTAGAACATGGAGGCTGTGGTCAGTGGACTCAAACAATCACCGTTGGAGCTGGACTCCTCTCCAAGGCTCAGTTTCTTCTTGACAGGGCTATTGTGACGCCTGTGGTATAAAGTATGTGCTTAGTCAGTGGGCTGCATGGAACCAGATGGCAGAGGCAGCCAGCTTACCTGGGTCTCAGTTTTCTAGTCTGTAAAATGGGGATGAGAGCGGGGAGTGGAGCTCGGTTGTTAGAGTGCTCGCCTAGCCTACAGGAAACCCTAAGTTTGACCCCCTGGCACCACATAAACCATGTATGATGGCCTTCACCTGTAATCCCAGAACACAGGAAATAGAGGCAGAAAGACCAGGAGTTCAAGGTCACTCCTGGCTACCTAGCAAGTTCAAGGCCAGCCTGTGCTATGTGAGACTCTGTCTTGGCGGGGAGCGGGGTGGACAGTTTTGAATGGTTTATTTAAAGCACAGCCAGGCTCACAGACATCCTCTGCTGGTTCAGGGCCTTCCTTTCCCAGCATGAGTGATCAACTAATAAATATGCAACAAAGTTTGTAAACTGTAAAGTAGAAAATAAAATCCCCGACTTCGTGAGTATTGTATCTATGCCTACCCAAAGGCGCATGCGCACGGAGAGCAGGCTGTCTCCAGGTCATGGCAGGGGTCTCAGCCAGCCGGTTGAACGTGAGCACTGACAAAGATTCTCCTTTCTTCTCTCACCCCTGAACCCAGTACTCCACGGGGACAAGCTCTGGGGTCCCTCTCTGCCTTGGAGAATCCAGTTTGCCCAAAGTGCTGTTACATCAGCTTGGAGATCTCCCCCAGTCCCTGCTTGAGAGGCTTCCTATTCACGCTGGACTTCAGTGAGACGCCTACCCAGTCATTCTGACAAACTCTCCTCAAGCTGATGTGCCCTGCTCCTAATAGAGGACTCATCAACAGCACCCTGCTTCTCAGTTGTAAATCCCACTTGTTCTTGTTGGAGTCCCTGAAACTCTGTCCCTTTCTCTGCCGTGATGATGGTCCCCAAGGAATACAGACTGTATCCTCATTCCAAAAAAGGATCATGAGCCACTCTTTCTTTAAAAGAACATCAAGAGTCACAGAGCCCTCTCAGGCCATTGCTACAAATCTTCTGTACCGAGGGATGGCCAATGTCGTCTCTGGGTTTTAAGCCCACTGCTGACACCTTTTTCTTGGTATCCAGAAACTCACACAACTTGGTTCCTGGAACAGGCTCAAACAGGGTCCCTCTCCATCTCCCCACAACTGCCCTTCCCTGCCTGGTAAGTTTCTCTGCTCCCAGCTCTCTACCACAGGCCTCCACAGCTCCATGTGGCTCCTCTCCAGCCCCACACTCTTATGCTCCCAAAGCTTCCCCACCTCTGGAGGAACCATTTATGTGTCTCCTGGCATGCTGCTGGGCTCCAAGGCTGTGTCACAGGATCTGGATTAGGGACTCACTGTTGTCTGAAATGTCACCGTCCATCTCAGGCACCGTGTAGTGAGGCGCTGTTATCATCTGCTTTGAGCAGGATTTATGAAGTGGGAAGAGATTCTCCAGCAAAGCCCATCTTTGGTGTCTAAACAGCCCCTCTGAACAGCCTGGCTGAGATCAGACTGTGGGGCCCAGTGTCTCAATCCTTTCCAAGGACCTGGATCAAAAAGGACATTTGGAACCTTCTAGTAACTTCCAGATCCTTGGGGGGTGGGGAGGTATGGCCAGTGTTTCAGGGAAGGGGGAGCATATGAAGGACCTTAGAGAGGAGCCTCTCCAAAGTTGGGGAAAGAAATGTCTATGAGTTCTTCCTACTCCTTACCCTTCAACCACTCAGGTCATGTTGGGGGAGAGGGGACTGGAAAGGTACCATTTGGTTCTGAAGTGTCCCCCTAAAGCCCTTGTGTGGCTGGATATGGTGGCACACACTTTTAATGAACACCTGGGAAGCAGACACAGATTCCTAAGAGTTCAAAGGCCAGCAAGTTCTAGGCCAACCAAGGCTACTAAGTAAGATCCTTTCTCAACACAAACAAAAGCCTATGTGTTGACAGCTTGGTCAGCAGCCCATAGTGATACTAAGAGCTGAGGGAACCTCTCTACAGGGTGGAGTTAGCAAGAGGAAGTTAAGCCATTGGGGGGACACCCTGGTGGGGGGAGAATTGAGGACCCTTGGTTCTTCACTCCTGTTCTTTGGAATTGTTTTTGTTTTTGTTTTTTGTTTTTTGTTTTTGTTTTTTTTTTTTTTGGTTTGTGTTTGTTTCCTGTCTTTGGGAGTTGTTGTTTTGGTTTGGTTTGGTTTGGTTTGGTTTGGTTTGGTTTGATTTGGTTTTGCTTTCCATATGCTTCTGACACTTTGTAGCCTAAAGCAATAGACAAAGATAGGCATGGACTGTGACCAGGGAGACAGTGAAAGGAAATAAACCTTTCTTCTTTATAACTTGGTACTCGAGCATTTTGTCACAGTGGCGGGGATCGGACTAATATAGTATCCAACACTGTGCTAACTGCTGTTATGAAGGACAACGAGACAGGCACGATCTTCCAGCTGTCTCAGCTTACAGCTGTGCTCTGAGTAGTGTGAGCTGTGTATACCGAGCACTGGGGGTGGGGGTGGGGAGGAACAGACTAAGACTCACATTTGCCCATCATTTTGTGCACACTGACAAGCACTACCTAGAGAGGGAAGCTGGACACACAGCAGTTAAGAAGACACAGAAGGGGTTGGGGATTTAGCTCAGTGGTAGAGCGCTTGCCTAGCAAGCGCAAGGCCCTGGGTTCGGTCCCCAGCTCCGAAAAAAAGAAAAGAAAAGAAAAGAAAAAAAAAAAGAAGCCACAGAAAACAGTGGCAGAAGCCATTTACTTCACATTTGCCAGAACAGTGAGCGCAAGGAAGAGGGAACATGAGGTAGCCCTTGAGGGGTGAGCAGACGTTAGATCAGTGGCTCCCCCTACAGCCCCTCAGTAGTACCCACTCTTACCCTGAACCACCCTGCATGTCTTCACATGGTTTCTGCAACACACGTCAGGGATAAATAAGGGAAATCCACTCGATGTCTTTCCAGGAAGACAAGGGACATTTCCTGGAACCCTGCATCTCAGGACCCCAGGCTTCATCTCTACAGAACCAGGGTTGATGGCACCGTTCTCTGAGGAACACTGCAAGAGAGGACAGGGCAGGAACAAGGGATGAGAGGGCGCTCAATGGGTCCCTTACTAGCAGGGGTCTATCCACGGCCCATCATCACCAGTTCGTGCCCATAAGAGCCTCCTGCCTCTGTGGGTGTCGCACTCAGAGCTCTTCCTGGCTTTGTTGTGAGTTAGCCTTTCCCTTCTGGTTGGAAGTCCCTCCATTGCCTAGTATCCTGCTGATGAGCCCCATTGGGCATGCTACTGCAGGCGCCTGGAACCGCCGTGGGAAAACCATTGAGCTTGGCGGCAGGAGCTGAAGCCTCTTAACCTACTAAACAGGTCAGGTGAACTGCAGCACCCACAAAAAATGCCTCCCAGAGTTGACGGTTTTAAAAATCTTTGGTGCTACTGCCTTTAAACGGTAGGCATTCTGATGACGAGGCGGGGATGTCGGAAACAAGACTGTGGGTCCCGCAACAGGAACCTGTGCTTTCAGAGTCCCCAGCCTCTCACCGGAAGTCAGTACTGGAGAGGGCACCCGCTTTAAGTTGGAGACTGTTGAGTGGGCTCATCCTCTGGGGGACTCTGCGGCCATTCTCTTCGTAGCCCCCAGGTGGCGCTGCAAGACCACAGCCCCGAGCCACACCTTCAGCCCCAGGCTCAGGTGTCCTCCAAGCTCTCCTGAGACTTACAGACCAAACCTTGAATTCTAGGCTCAGCTACCTTTCTAGCACCCCCAAAACCTTCTGGGGCCTTTCAAATTCACTGACTCAGAGGCATCTAGCGTGTCTCTGCCATCTGACATCAGAAGAGGCACAGGGCTTTGAGCCTGGCTGTTAGAATTCACACTTAGCCAACAGCCAGCTGGCCCAAGCCCAGGGGCTGCTTCTCTCCAGCCCAGCTTAGACACAGACGCCTGGGTCTCAAGGAGAAAAATCCCTATGTGGTCAAGTCACTCAAACAAACAACAAACTAAAACAAACAAAAACACAGACACTGGCTTTTCACAGAAGGAACCATCTGGCTGGAATCACAGCTTGCAGCCTCCACCAACATTCCTTCTGTTAGTCCTCCAGATGACTACAGGGGGACACCATTCACACACTCGTGCACGAGCGCGTGCACACACACACACACATACACTCACACACAAAGACACAACACACACACATAAACACACAGACACACATGCACAGACACACACCACACACACATACTCTCACATACACATACACACAGGTGCACACACATACAAAGATGCACACACACACACAGATACATACATACAGGGAGACATACACAGAGACATACATACATACATATACACACACAGGCATACATGTGTGCATGCCATAATCACACACATACAATAACACAGACATCTTCATACACCACACATACTACATACATACCATGTATATACCATTCACTTTTGTGTGCATACAACACATATACCATATATACATCACATATGTAACACACAACACACGCTTCTGTGCACACACAACACACATACTACATATGCCCACATACCCATCATATACCACACATACACACATTGTTCCATCCATACATAACATATTATATACCATATATTACCACTCCTGCAACATACATATACACCTATCTACACAGCCACCACACGTCCTACATGCACACAGTACACACCATACACAGACATACATAACACATATGTACCACACATGCAGTGTGCACACCACACACAGCACACAGCACACTCTGTGGGTCATCTGAGAGGATAACCTAGCCCAGCCTTGAATCTTCACTGATACTCTCACAGCTTAGTGCCCGCCCTCTCTGTAAATCACAGAAAGAACTACAGTTCATGTCCCAGCTTAGCCACAGGATCTGCAGACTGTGGTGGACAATACATCTGGAAGCAGAGAACTTAGAAGACACTAGAAAGTCTGATAAATCCTTTGCTATTTTTTGTAAAGAATCCTTGGCAACCAAAAGTAGAGATGGCCATTAAAGGGTGACACAAAGGAAAAGGTTACACCTGAGCGACCTTGAATTACAACATTCACAAGCTAAATTCCCTCCTTTGACCTTGACCCTGGTTGATATTGAGAGACTTTTCTTTCCACATTCTCAGGGGGCCCATGCAAGCAGGAGCAGCTCTTGCCTGAACTCCTGTCCATCCCTCCTGACTAGAAAGGCAGGACTGATGACCTCTACAGCAAGCCAGAAGCAGGAGCTGTACAGCCCTGGGAATCCAGGGGGCCAGAAACACCCAAGATGTGACTACACCATCAACTGGAAAAGACACATTAGAGTGCTCCAGCCTCTAGGCCTGGCTGCCCAGCCACTTCTGTGTAGGGGAGCGCTGTGGTGTAAATGGAGGTGGAAAGCCCTGAGGCCCAGCTCCATGAATAGGCTCTTATGTGAACAGAGAAGCCTGAGCCCAGCCTTGTGGCTAGGGCCACTGATAAATGCCAGCATGACAACTGTGGGGTCAGTTCTCTCTTACCATGTGTGCCCCGGGACCTGACCTTGGTTTATCAGGCTGAGCCACAAGGTCCTTTACCTGCTAAGCCAGCTCGATGACCCCATTCTTCATTCTTCAGTGATGATGAGATCAGCTCTCCAGAACTGCACTGATTGGTTCGAGTGCTGCTACCCCTGAAACTGCACAGTGGGGCCTGTCCCTCTTCAACCGCAGGATGGCCCGAGTCTTCATCACTGAGCTATGTCTGCAAGGGGCCATTTGGGGGAGTGGGTGGAACAGCAGATGCTGGGGTTCAGGCAACCTCCTCCACTTTTGGGTACCGCCATGATTTAGATCTTGAATGGACCCCATCCACGAAGCCCACCTGCTAACGGTCCAGCCACGGGGAAGTAGAGTCTGGTGGAAGGAAGTTAGATCACTCTTGGGGCATGGTTGGCCTAGGGGGATACTGGGACATTACAGTCTCTTCCCCTCTTTGCTCCTTGCTTCCCGGAGATGAGCAGCCTCCTCCACCGTGTGTCCTGTCACGATGTCCTGTGCCACCACAAGGCTAAAGCTACAGAGCATGAACCGAAATGAATGCATCCTCCCCCCCCCAATTTAGTTAATCACCAATAGATCCTTTGTGACAGCGACAGGCAGCTTAACAGGCTGTGGTGCCATCCAGAATGCACGGCGAGGCAGGAAGTCAGCGTGTTCTCAGGCTTCTCCTCGTTCCCCTGGTTCTCCAACGGAAGACTCCAACAAAGATGGACGGGCATCTATCTTTGCATACGTTTTGCATCCATTTTGTGCTATGCAGGGGGCATCAGCTGATCCTGCCTCCTGACCCATGTTCCTTCACCTGTGGGATCAAGAAGTCCCCTTCCTCACCTCTGGACAGGTGTGGGCACCTGCCTGAACCAAGGAGACAGAACTTCTAGATCCCAACAGCTTCCTTTTTCTGGAGGATGACATATTTGCAAACCTCTCTGTCTCATCTGAAAGGTGAGGGGACTGGGGCAGAAGCTCTCCTTATATACCCCTGGCCATTGGCAGCCACTGCCCACGTTCAGCCAGACGGGCCGCACAACCTGCCCTCATTCTTCTCTGGGCTTCTCTTCCAACTGCAGTGCCTGGTCCCAGGAGCCATCCTTTCCCTCCGGCCCCTCCTTCTCGGCTCTGTTCGACCCCGGCCCTGACAGAAACAGGCACAGCTGCCAGAGCAGAGATGCATGGGAGTGAGGTCATCGATGAAGTTTTAAGAGATGGAGCTCAAAGATCCCCAGAGATCTCAGAAATGTAGAGGCGCAGGATCCCTCCCAGAACTGAGCAAAAGAGCCTCTCGCCCCCAGCCCCTGCCTGTGTCTGTCACATCAGCTCTCAGGAGCAGTTACAGACATGACCTCATCTGTGCAAGGGGAGCCTCTGGGAGAGAGAGGAAAGCAACTTCCCTCCATAACTCCCCTCCTCCCTCCCTTTCTCCTTCTCCTCCTCCCTCTCCTCTCTCTCTCTCTCTCTGACACCTGCTGCTACCCCTTTCCAGAATGGAGCTGAGAGGACAGGGAATCTCCTCAGAGGGTTGCAGGCACTGGGGAGTGGAAACGCCATAGTCAGATCCTGCCTGCCTCCCAGGACTAAAGGTGACTCACTACTGCATACTGCTCCCTGCACACCAAGAGTGTGGGTCCAAGAGCCAGAAATGTACTGGTCTCACTTTTATTCTTCCTGTGACCAGGCCTTATTAGACATGTGTCCACACAAAGCTCTTTCAGAGCTATGTGGTATGGTATTCACAGGGGAAGATCTGGACTGAGCCTACAGCCCAGAGGTGGACCCACCGCCCATCGCTTGGACCTAGAGTCTTGGCTATGTAAGTGACGTGCCAAACCAGGACATCACGACAGCATCCAGGCTCACCCCAGTGCTCAAGGTCAGGGCCGAGGCCAACTGTGTCACCTGAGGATAAAGGACAGCATTGGACAGGAAGCAGGTTTCTGGAGCAGCACCCATCTCTTGGCAACGGCAGCTTCCACGTACTGGGTCCATGCCCCTCTCCTTCCTTCCACGGGGGCTATTATTGTATTTCCTAGTCATGTTTAAGACCGAAAGGGAATCTTTAGAAACCACAAGAAGAGGAGGGGTTCAGGGGTGGGGGGATCACATAAGCCAAGACCTGAAAGTCACTCATGTGCAAACAGGAAGGCTGGCTTTCCTGTTTAGACATCATGTCTGGCAAGAGGAAATCAGGACTGAAGTAACAGTAATAATTACATTAACCTATGATCTGTTAACATTGCCGGTATAAAAAAGTGGCTCTGTTTGCGCAGGTCCTGCCAAGCCAGCCAGGGTCAGGCCAAGCTGTAGTTAGAGGCTGAGTGCTGCCTCTTATTTGGAAGACTTCTCAGGGAAGGGGATGCTTTACTACCCTGATGCCCAGGGTTCCCTTCAGGGTTGGTAGGAAAGGGCCTCGGGAGTGAGGAGAGCACGCTGTTGAATTGTGAGCGTTATGTTGGCCCAGCTCCTGCTAGCTGCTCCACTTGGACAGGCTACTCTGTTTCTCCCAGGTTCAGCCTCCTGGACAATGAGGTGGAGATAACAATGTTTGTGTTGTTACTATGGGAACAAGAAATGGTGGAGTGCCTGACACATGCTCCCCAACCCACGCTGAGCCAGCCTAAAGAGATTCATAGGTCTGAGGTGGGCTTTTCTACGAACCGAACAACAACAACGAGGATGGAGACCTACCCAGGTCATGATAGAAGAAGAGAATCTTTAAAGAGATTATTATTTTATTTCTAATTGTATGTGCACCCGTGTGCAAGAGTGTGCACGCGCACATTAGCATAGGTGCCTGTGGCGTCAGATTCTAGGGGGCTGGAGCTACAGAAAGCTCCGAGCTGCCCAGTGTACGTGCTAGGGACCCAACTCTAATGCTTAAGCTCAGTCACCTCTGCAGCTCAGAAGAAGAGATTTTAAATGCGATCCCAACTCAACCTCTGACCTGGTTTGCAGTCCTTTGTAAGCTGATGGCTTCACCTGGATCGACCCTCCATTCCCGGTCTGCGTCAGACACTGACTACCTCATGCGGGTCACATTTGTGTGATCACATCCACTTAACTGCAGATGTGTCTGCTGAGAGCCACCACCATGCAGGGTGGAGTGCAGGCAATGGTCTTTGTGTGCAGAGGGAAATGGGAAAAGACACTGTGGAGGTGGCCCTGTGGTTTCCAACCCCACAGAAGAGAAGTGTACCTCAGTGTGCCTTGGCACGAGTTGGCGGCACCATAACCAGGCACTTCCCAAGCATGATGCGGAGATCTTTGTCTGCTTGGTTGACCCCACTTACTCCCATTCCCACCCCTCCCAGCTTTGGAAACAGGGTCTCCTGTAACCCCGACTGGCCTTGAAGTCTGCTGTGGATAACCTTGAATGCCTGGTGTCCCCGACCCCATCTGTAATCTGGGATTGCAGGCTTGGCACTCACCTCACCCACTTTATTAAGGGCTGGGAATCGAACCGTGCACCTCATGCATGCCAGACAAGTACTCTCCCAGGTACACTAGCCCTGCTTGCTGCTCTTCCAATCCCCTTGGCATGTCTTGGCTGGAACCATGCTTGTGGAATGAGCTATCCAAAGAGGAACTGAGGCCCTGCAAGAGGAAGGCTGATTCTGGTTCACACTGCAAGTCACTTGCCACCTTTGAGCATAGCGGTCAGCTTCGTCCGTCTGCTCCCGGTAAGCTAATTCACTCCTTGAAGTCAATTTTTACTTAAAAGGCTTCTTTTTGCTTTAGGGCCTCTGATACTTCACAAGAGATCAAGAGAAACGCCATGTTTGAGGAACCTAAGAGATCATGAAAAATAGCTCCCATCTACAGACCAGGCTGGCTGTCGAGCTCTGTGTTTTAACACACTGCCGATGAACTGAGAGCCCTTCTGCAGAGCGCGGCTGAATAAAAACGCCATTGTGTATGGAGCAGAGTGGTTCTCTCAGGCGCCTGCTTTCCCTTTGCCAGCTGCCGGCAGACACCATACTCCCACACCCTTGTCCACAAACACTCTCTGCCCACGTCACATAGGCCCAGCACAGACTTGTCACTTGCTGCCTTGTCAATCCCACAAAAAGAAAAATATCTCTTTCTAAAGAAAGAACTGGCCATGGAGGATGGGGTGTGGGCTGCCTGCGGTCACCACCCTGGGGACATCCTTCTCCAGTCATCTCTGCTCATCTCTGCCACCACCCGCCTGGACACGCACACACCCTCTAGCCCCGACGAACCAAGAGCTTCATTCAACACATTGGAGGCCGCCCTGAAGCTAGGAAGCTTGCTCTCTGTCCGCTGCTATTCTGGGAACTTGGACTCGGCCCTGGAATTTTACTGGTCAGGCCTCTGAACTTTTCTTTTACCCTTGCCTTCCCTTTCCAGAGCCCCCCGTCCCCAGACAGAATGCCTGTACCCATGGAAAGCAAGAACCCTAAACAAGTAGTAGGGAGACCGAGTAGGATCAGAAGCTCCAGGGAAGAGCAGCAGGTAACCTTCAGTTGCCCTCGGGTTTTTCTACAGCTAAAGTTCAGGGTATGAAAACTCCCTACTGAAATATGTTGTGGGTGGAAGGTCTCTCAGCCGGTAAAGAGCAAAGAAAACTGACCTCTAGAGAGAGGGGGTGGGCTCCTGGCAGTAGAGAGAAGCTGTCACACGGTTGTTCATCATCTGAGGTCCTGGATACTGTATAGCCAATGACATCTCGGGACATATCAGGACCAGCTTCGGGGGAAACAGATCAACTTTACTTGGGTTGATTCAAGGATTATATAGTTTGGGGGATGAGGTTAGAATATACCAAAATGCCACATTTTTGTCTTAACTGCTGTTTGGGGAATAGAACAGCTGGCCTGAGGCAGGGATTCAATAAATGCTGGCTGGCTGACTGGGTGGATGGATGGATGGATGGATGGATGGATGGATGGATGGATGGATGGGCAGACGGATGGATAGACTGATGGATAGCATGCTCCCTTGACTCTATCTCACAGCTATATGCCCCTGGGTACTGGGAGTAAAGAAAATAAAGAATATGGATCTAAACAAACCGCCCCTTCCACCAGGATTTACAAGGTCAAGGCTCAGTTCCTACTGATCAAAAGCCCCAAGCTCATCAACTTCCCATTCAACTTTCATTTCCAGAATCCTGTGAGGAATGGTATGCTACACCAGGAAGGAATTAAGCTAAACAATAAGGAACCCTGTACCAGTTCCATGGGTAACATGTGCATCTCCAGTAAGAACCTGGGAATCAGGGTGGGCTTGTTATACCAGTTCACAACCTCTAGGCAGACCAGGAGGAAAACAAATCTAAGAGGGACTTCAGGCTCCAGGTAGTTTCTGGATGGGGAAGGATGACTGTGCACCTGATACTGAGGTACAAGGACACCCAGCAGTGAGGAGAATCCAGATCATAAGACAGCCTCTCTACTCTCCAAATCAAAACATTTGGTTCCTAAGGGAAGCTAGTTAAGACTCAGGAAGTAAACAAGTCAGAAATCTCAGGAAGTCCCTGAAACAGACCAGATTTATAAGGTCCCTCCCCATCAAGATTATAGAAGTCTTAAGGCTTGCTTAAGAGAGGAGCCTTGGATGCATGGAGTGGCTGAAAAGACATATAGAGTTCTTTACCAAGGTGGAATCTGGAACTATTGTTACTTTAGCCTTCTGTTGTTTCCCAACCTGCAGTAAGTAGATATTTATTTATGGCTCCTCAGAAATAGTGTCACACAAGAGCTTATAACAAAAAGTCTCATAAGTTGTGCAGTGACATGTCCTTCCTTGACTTTGGGAAATGAAGTTCAGTCCTGGCTTGGAGTCCCTTTTTCAATTTTCCCTCCTTTATGCTAGAGGTTCTCAGAAGCCAATTTGGTTTGGTTTCTGGTTAAAAAAGGAATCAGAAGAGCATCTAGCTGTTTACATCATTAAGCAGAAACATACCAGCAGTCATGCAGTCCTTGGCTCACTTTCACCACTGTTTGTCATATGGGCAAGAATGGGCACACACCAGATATACATGATGAGAGTCACCTCCTCAGAAAGGCGTGCTTGGCCACCGAGGTACCACCTGTTTCTTGTGTTAGGGAAGGGAAATTTAGATGACTTTAAAATATTTATTTTGGGGGATCATTTGCCATGGGGCATATTGGGAGATCAGAGTACAGTTGGCAGGGTCTCTCCTTCTACTATGTAGATCCCTGTGACCCCCTCCCAGCCCCTGGGGATCATTGGCCACTATCAGTCCACTGCAAAGGGAGCAGGGACTGTGGACAGAGGTTTGGAAGCTCTGTGAGTGCATACAGTAATGACAACAGACCGGGACCAGCTTTGGGAAAACATCAACTTTACCTGGACTGATTCAAAGCTTATATCATTTTGGGGGTGGAGTTGGGATATTTAGGATGGACAAAGGTCATTGGCTGAAGGCTTAAGGTATATGTAGATGACTCATTAGGATGGAGAGGCATTCCAGGAATCTCAGGTGCTAGCTGAATGAGTTCTTATGAGGAGAAAGTAAGCTGAAATTGTATTGAACTGAAGCTACATGATATTCTGCAGGTAGATGCTTGTGGGGGTGAAGTTCAGAGAAGGAAAGACCCTGCTGGTATAGGGAGTCCCTCACTGAGCCCAGAAGGTTATCCTGACAACAGTAGACTTTGACCTTAGCAAGGCAACAGTCCCAGGAATTGAAGCCAAGGTCATCAAGCTTGGTAGGAAGCTCGTTTACTGCTGAGCCACCTCTCTGACCCTTGGGCGACTTTTAGAACGTTCTTCAAAGGTCCAGAGATGCTGAAGCTAAGTCGGCATGTTCAGTTACTCGATAAATATTTTGTGGATCAACAAAGACAGAACAGGCTTCCTTCAGGGAGACAGAGTTTGTGTACAAACGGTGTTTAGGAAAGTTGGGCTTGTGGGGCTGGGTCTCTTGGGGCCAGTAGCCCTGGCCTCCGATCTGTGATGATCCACACAGCCCAACTGAACATTCTGACAATTTCCCCCTGCAGAGACATACCAATGGCTTCCAAAGTTATACGGTCTCAGGGCGGGGACTGGCCCCTGAACCTACACGCTTCCTGGTCTTCCACATCTGTCTCCTAGTTCAGAATTTGTCACTCACTACTGAGATAATGCCCTCATCCCTAATCCATACCATTGCATTTCAAACCAGAGACCATAGCGTTGTACGTGGTTGTCCCCTTGCACACCAGGATCTGGATATTGTGGGTAGGATATACTGATGGATCCAATGCTTTTTATTGACCACCTATTGACAACCCTTCCAAGAACTAACAGTAATGAGCACTTTCTCTATGGTTTACATCTGGCTTGATACCATTAAAGTTTAAACTCTTGTACGCAATCCTCTTGAATCTGATTCCAAGATTAAAGAGTGCCTTCTGTTGGTGACTCAACTTCTCAAGCAATCTAGCCACCGGACAGGGTTCTATAGACCCCCCATTGTTTGCTGACTCCATTCTGGTCTGTACATGAGTCTCCGTGACCTTGATTAATGTGATTCAGCCTAAAGAGAAAGTGTCTCCAAGAATTAAAATGAAGTTTGTCAAATGTTGTTTTGTTTTGTTCTTTAAGACAGAGTTTCTCCTTATAGCTCTGGCCATGCCAGAATTTGCTCTTGTAGACGAGGATGGCCTTGAACTCAGAAATCCCCTTGCCTCTGCCTCCCAAGTGCTGAGATTAAAGGCGTGTGCCATGAGGCCTGGCTTGAAATTGTCCAATTCTTAAAGAGCCTATGGGCTTCCTAGGTTTTCCCTGCTTTGTTCTTTGTACTGCCACAAACAGACCACAGCAGTTTCATGCGTGTGAGGAAAAGTTCCACACAGACCATTGTGGGGATAGACCCCAGAGCCTGTCTGCTCTGATGGATTGGACCCTCGTGGGTATTGTCTGGCCTCAGCCTCACAGGGACTCAATATATGTTTGTCTATGAGTAAGCACTGATAAGTGACTAATTTAAAGCCTTCTAATACAACAAACGCAGAAGGTTGATTAAAGGCGCTAGCGTGCTTTCAATGACTTGGAAATGCTGGGTGAAGACGATTACCTTAATCAGTCTCACTGCTTTTGAACTCAATGAAAGTGGTTTTAATCCAATTACTTCTAATTCGATGTCTATTAACTCAGCAGAGAGTTTTACAATAATTAACTTACCCTAAAAAGCAAAATTTCAGACCAAGCCTGAGCCAAGCAGAAAACAAGTGACTGGGGCAGGGGGAGAGGATGTCATGGTGAGGAGCTGGAGTGGTCTGTCTGCCTTCTGATGGGCAGAAAGCCCAGGATGCTGCCTCAGTCAGAGCCACAGCACCATTCCTGGCTCTTCTAGGCCTGCTGGTCAATTGGCTGGAGTTCGTTTTAGTCAGTGCTTGCCCCTTAGCCAAACTTCAAGCTTAAAACTGTTCTTAAAAGCCATCTTTTTGTAGGAATTCCATTTCCATGCCAGATCTTCAGAGTGTGGCCTGGAGTACCCACTGTCCCCAGGGCTTGCATCTCAACCCTCCTCCATCCCTGGGGCCATGATGCCCAAGAGGAGGCAAGGCTACATGCTGGACCATTTGTCCTCTTGCCAGCACAGTGTAGTCGGGAAATCTTTCTACTTCTCAGAGTCCCACATGCTTTCCAGGGTGGCACAATATCTCAGAAGACAGATCTGTCCCAGGATCCAGCAGTTTCTTTTGGAGGACCCTCCTCTCAGTCAGCAAGGATTCTGAGCCAGTCCTCAGGTGGGGCAGGGCTTGCCAGCTGTGATGACAGCTGAAGCTGAGGCTCAGAGCCGGAGCGCTTTTGTACTGTGATAGCAACTCCAGTCCATCTTGAGGGGCCTAGCCAGGGGCAAGGACCACATTCTGAGGGGCCAGTTGGAGAACTGGCTAGAGGTCACCTCAGGCAAGACACTAGGAGGCCAGGGGATCTCCAAGCTTGGAAGATAAATGGGCTGGTAGCTGCCTTGGTCTTGACTAGAGTCACTGAGACAAACAAGGTTTCTTCCCAGCTGCCCACTGTCCCCCAAACATCTCTTCTATGCTCAGGGCCATTGTTATCGTCCCCCTCTCCCAATTCCCAAACAGATATAGCCTCTCAGCATCAGGGGCCATGTTTTAATCATCTTCACATCAGCCGCTCGATAAACATTTGTTGTGCAAGAATGATTACATTAATCATAAGAAAAAAAGACAACTCCCCAAGTGCCAGGCTCGTCGTTAGTGTTTGTGTTAATGATTGTGTGTTTATGTTGGCAATTGCTTTGACCTTGTGGAGCACTGGGCTGTAAGAGCCGACAGCTCCATTTCAAAGAAGAGAACGGGAAGGGTCAAAGATCCTTGGCGTCTCGCCCAGGCTTCCAGCTGGTGACTGGCAGCCTTGGCTTCTTAAACCGTTTGATATTTGAGTCGGGGCCTTTCTGATAAAGGGGTGTTCCACCTGACTCGAAGCGAACAGACAAAGAAGAGCCGTCGTCTTAGGAAAGAAAGACGTGAATTTAGAGAGGGAGGGTCACAGACTTTGGGAGTACGGACATTGCTTTGCCCGCTTTGAGAAATACCCAGATATGACATGGTATGGCCTGGAGACTCCTCCTTGACCCTGGACCACCCTACCCCAGAACTACCCAGTGTGGTTCACTCCTGATCTACTGGAAGTCACGAGAATGTCATTTGCCCCCATAAAAGAAACCTTTGTACTTGGGACAGGCAGAAAGCCTGGGGATGCCCATGTAACACCCTGCAGTCAGCCCCACCCGTATAAAGGACTTTGTCCATCACCGGGCAACAGCTAGGGATCCCCTCCAAGAACAGAAGAAGGGCATTTAGTTCTTGGAACCTCTTGAGTAAGCCTCCAGCCTATTTGAATTCTATGTCGAGCGAGACAGATGGGTTTGTGGCACGCACTAGAGACAGGCCTTTATGGTGTCCCACCCAGCTCACAACAGCCGCTCACTACCTGTGACCCTCTCTTACCTATGGATGAGGAACGTCAGACTCGAAAGTCTTCCCTAAGGTTCTCAGGAAATGTGAAAAGATGGATCTATGTCAGCAGGACCCTGGACACTCTCTTGGGATGAAGTGGAAGGACAAGGACTTGGTAACAAAGCTAGAAAGGTCCTCAGGTGTTATCCAAACTGTTAGGGTTTAAATTTCGGCCCATGCCCGGACAGGAAACACCAAGCCAACATGTTTCCACATGGAGAGGTTTAATGAGAGAAGAGTAGAGGAGAGGAAAGGCCAGCCATGGGCACATGGAGGGGGGAGGATAGGGAAGGGGACAAGAGCAGAGAAGAGCAAAGAGCAAGAGGGGGTAAGAGGGGAGTAAGAGAGAAGTAAGAGGAAGAAGAGGGGGCAAACAGCCCCTTACATAGTCAGGCACAGCTGACTGTTGCTAGGCAACTGTGGGGCGGAGCTTACCTGACTGCTGCCAGGTATCTGTGGGGGTGGAGCTTAGACAGGACACCAACACAAACTACCCACATTCCTGCATTCACAGAACTCTTCTGGACCCCCTGGCTGAGCAGCAGCACCTGAAGAGCCTTGTGTAAGCCTCCTAGGACTGTGTGTGACAGCCGACCAAACAGTGTCTACTTTGGGTTGGTGCCGGTACCTGGCGAGCATAAGGTTAATGCTGCCAGGGTTATTGACAAGCTGAGGCCTGACCAAAGATTTCCAGGAGAACGGGGAGATGGGGTGCTCAGAGCCCTTTGAAGGAAAACTCATATGGGCTCCCATGAAAGTTAGAGGAAGCCTGGGGTGGGGGTGGGAGTGTCTTGCTGGGTTGCCCGCAGGTCAGCAATGTCCTGTAAGGTGGCTATGGTGAACTAATGGAGCAGGTCATGGGCTCCTACTGCAGGTGCATGAAATGGTTCTGTCAGGTGCAGCCGGATCACAAATATCTGGGGACAGAGTCTCAGCAGTCAAGGAGAGCTCGCCAACCCCCTGGAATGCAAAGAAAGGCTTAGGAGGAGTGAGGTCACAGGAGAGGAAATACAGACAGTTGTAAACACATAAGCACATGCTCAACGTTATCACGCACGAAAGTAACAGAAGAACTCAATACTTACTACTGGGCACCCACTTTGGCGGGGGCACGGGAAGGGGGTACCGTCCGAGCGTGCATTTTCAGATAGACCACTCGAAGCACATCTCAGCCGTGTGTGCTGAAATGCAGAGTACCGGGTAGTGGCTAGTGCAGCAGCCGCCAGCCACACGTGACTAGAATTAAAACCAACTTCAAATTGCATCTCAGGGGGTTGGGGATTTAGCTCAGTGGTAGAGCGCTTGCCTAGGAAGCGCAAGGCCCTGGTCTCGGTCCCCAGCTCTGCATCTCAGTTGTTTCCTTTTAAACAATTGAGAGTCCCACGTGGCTTGTGACTGTCACATGGAATCATGCGGGGTGGAATAGGACTGTAGAACATTTGTGAACAGCTTCTCGTTGTGTGTGCAAGCGTTTCCTGAGGGTGCTAAGTCTCAAAGAAGTGACAGTAAGCGTCTTCAAAGTGACATAGATGAGAAAGAAAAAGAAGCCTGGGGTGTCTGTGTGTGTGTGTGTGTGTGTGTGTGTGTGTGTGTGTGTGTGTGTGTGTGTATGTGTGTGTGTGTGTGTGCGTGCGTGTGTGTGTGTGTGTGTGTGTGTGTGTGTGTGTATGTGCTGCCTGCAACCCCAAGCAGAGGATAAGTAAGTTCTTACATCTGTCTAGGAAGAAGTAAGAGTGGGTCTGATCGAAGAAGACCTTTAAAAGTTTTCACTCCATTTATGTATGTATGTATGTATGTATGTATGTATGTATGTATGTATGTATTTGTGTGTGTGACACACATACACACACACCATGTGCGTGTGTGGAGATCGGAGTACAACATGTGAGCATTGAATCTCTCCTGCCGCCATATGGAGTCCAGGCATTGAACTCAGGTGGTCTGTCTTGGAGGCATAAGTATTTTTATCCACTGAGCCACCTTTCTACCCCCAGGAACTTTAATTTACGTGTGAGGATGTTTCCAAATAGGAACATGATAAAAATAGTCACGTAGGAATATCATTTTCTTAAGGTCGGAGAGAACAGTTGGGTCTGCCATCAGCACATCGTGTGACACTCTGTTCTCTGTCCCAGTCCCACAGACTCATACTCACAAAGAGCTCCAAATCCTGGGCAATCAGTATAAAGGCAGCATTTGTCCATCGTGCTGACCTCCAGCCTCAATGATCACCAACAGGAGGCCCATGACCACCAGCCAGGGTTTCTAGATGAACTTCAAGGTCCCCATGTCCTGAAACAGACACCAGAAGTCAGAGCCAGACTCTAGAGGGCAGTAAAGACAACTGCACCACTGGACAACGCAGCACTTTGTCAGAGGGCTTCAGAGGGAGATGTCACCTCAGCCTGCTAAGGAGAAGGGGCAGAGGGCAGCATCCGCCCCTGGGCTTTGGTGAGAAGGCAGCCTCTTTAGTGTCGCAGGAGCTTCTGGGAAAGTAGAGAACAGCAAGGTTAGGTGGAGTTGGAGAAACGGGGGCTTTATGGTTGTGAACTGCTCCAGGGCTAGACAGGCGTTTACGTTGTCGGAGGTTATTACGGAGTCCCGCAGACCGGGCGTTTGAACACACATGTATTTCCTCATAGGGTAGGAAGCTATTCACTCAAGATCAAGCCATCATTAGGGTGGATTCGTCTGAGGGCCTGTCCTAGGCTGGTTGTCTTTTCTCTGGATTGTTTCATGGTCCTTTTTCTCTGTAGAGTGAGCCCTTCTTAAAGATTATTTGTAAATATATATGTATATATATATATATACATATATATTTATATACACGTGTGTGTGTGTGTGTGTGTGTGTGTGTGTGTGTGTGTGTGTGTGTGTATGCACAAGAAGTGTGGGTACCCATCAAGGCCAGGGCAGGAAGCTGGAATTACAGGCACTTGGGAGCTGCCTGATGTGAAAGCTGGAAAACAATTTTGGGTCTTCTGTAAGAGCAACAAGCTCTCTTTACCACTGAGCCATCTCTCCAGCCCCAAGGCCTCTCATTCTAATGGAAGGCTTGAACATCCACAGATTCAACCAACCATGGACCAAAATATTTGCTCAAAACCCAACCTCATCATGCAATAAACAAATGTCAATAGATTCGCACGGACCTCTTTTCCTGTCATTATTCTCTAACGGTGCAGAACAAACACCTGCATGACATTTCCTTGTGCTGGCTGTTGTAAATAATGCAGAAACCCTGTGAGGTGTAACTGTGGGATGTGTGGTGCGATCTGCAAATCCTGCATGCTTTCATAGCGAGGTTTGAGCACCACCTTAGTTGTGTTTCTATTCCCGTGAGAAAACGCCATGACCAAGTGCCTTAGTTAGGGTTTTAGTGCTGTGAACAGACACCGTCACCAAGGCAACTCCTGTAAGGACAACATTTCATTGGGGCTGGCTTACAGGTTCAGAGGTTCAGTCCATTATCATCAAGGTGGGGACATGGCAGCATCTAGGCAGGCATGGTGCAGGAGGAGCTGAGAGTTCTACATCTTCATCTGAAGGCTGCTAGGAGAATACTGACTTCCAGGCAGCTGGGATGAGGGTTCTAAAGGCCATGCCTCAGTGACACACCTACTCCAACAGGGCCATATCTACTCCAACAAGTGACACCTTGTAATCGTGCCATTTCCTAGGCCAAGCATATGCAAATCATAACACCAAGGCAATTTATAAAAGAAAGTCTTTAATTCGGAGCTCACGGTTCCAGAGTGTTAGAGCTATGACCATCATGGAGAGAGCATGGTGGCAGGCAGGCAGGCATGGTGTTGATGCAGTAGCTGAGAGCTCACATCTGGAGCCACAAGCGCCAGGCAGAGGGAGTTAATTGGGCCCGGTATGGGTTTTTAAACCCTCAAAGCCCACCCCCTAGTGATACACCTCCTTCAGAAGGCCATATCCTCTAGTCCTTCCCAAACAGCTCTACCAACTGGGGATCAAGCATCCAAATGTATGAGCTATTAGGGCCACTCACATCCACTACCACGGGCACCATAAGGTTGTGATCCTTGCAGAGGATCCCGGAACCAGCATTCCTTGGTTCCTGTATCAGTTTCTTTTCTCATCATGGTGACAAAGTACCTGACAGGATCTAACTAAGGGAGAAATGGCAGGGGCACGTCATTTTGGAGTTCCTGCAGGAGCCTGCAGCAGAACAGGTGGACCAGGAAGCAAAGGATGGGAATGGAAATGTTGCAGGAATCCTTTTGGAATGAGACACCAGTGAGAGGGGAAGAGAGATGTCACTGGTGATCCGAAGTCAGGATCTCTTTAGATACTCTAAAACCACAAGGTAGAATGGGCAGACAAAGCAAGACGTTACAGAAACCAAAGTGCCAGTCGTTTCTCATCGTTTCAGCTGTTTCTCCAGGTCATTCTTTCCTGACAGGAAGAGAAGTCATGCTGGGCAAACAGGCGGTACAAGCAGGGCTTTAAGGAAATCAATAAATAAATCAACAAGTCACGATATAGTAAGTTCTACCTAATTCTACCTCAGAAGCAGGACAGATATGACTCTCACACCCTGCTAACATCCTCCCTGTGGCTAACCTGGGCCAGCCAAGTTCCACTTCCTAAAGATTCCAAAGCCTCCTTGGAATCAAGGCAGTGCAGTGAGCAGAGTATTCAGTTTTCAAACACATGAGTGTGAGGGAAGTTTTACATCCAAACCGTAAAGAACGAGGAGGATTCACTGTGCGTCTATGTTGCCTCCTTGTAAGGACAGGTCATATTGAAGTCATGCCCACTCTCATGGTCTGGTTTTCGGGGGCCTACCCCTAAATGCAGTCATATTCTGAGGTGGTGGGGAGTTAGGACTTTGGGCTATACATTTTAGGAGAGACACGACTCAACCCCTAAAACTGAGACGGCCTGGTATAAACTTGCCATTCACTGAGCTCATCGCTCCAGAAGTATTTGTGAACGTGATCTGTATTCAGTGCCCAGGACGCAGAATGTGGGATGCATGAGTTAGTGCTTTGAGGAACCCAGTGAAGAAACAAGCATACAGACACAACAGCCTGACAGCAGAAAGCCTCTGGAGCCCGATGATTGACTGCTAAGGTAACCACTGAGTCAGCCTGGGGTCTCCCAGCTTTGACTTTGATCCCCACTGGGCCAGTGTCTCTGCCCACTCTCCCCTTGACCTGGCCCCGTGGAGATTGCCTCTATTTCTAGATACCACTTGTGATTCATCTTCTCTTCACCCACTCTTGATTAGGGAAACACCCAGGGAAACAACAAATCAAGTCAGCCTAACTTCTGAGGTGAGCGTAAAGTCAGGCAAGGAACAGGAGAGAAACCCAGTGAGGAGACTTGAAAGTAGAGAATGAGCTGTGCTAGTGAGTGTGTGTGGAAGGGTCCGGAGTCAGGCAGAGAGCAAAGCAAGTGTTCCCCTGTGCACCAGGATGGAGGGTCATAAGGGGACTCCTAGTGTGGCAGTGTAGGCTGTCATACAGGTGAAAGCAGGTACAAGATAGAACGAGGCCTGTCATTGGACGAGAAGGAAGGATGGACGGGAGAAAAGTTTTAGAGAGAGGAGGAGACTGGGATGGGAGGGCAGGAGAAGCCGCTGAAATTGGGATGTGTATGTCTGGCATGGTGGCAGCCTGCCTTGGGAACTGGATGGGTAGAGAGATTGCTGCCAGGCTCTGAGAGAGGCCTTCGGCAGTGTGATACGGGATGGAGCAAAGAGGGTGAGAGGCTTTGCTGACTGAGATGAGGATATCTATCAGATATCATGGGGCACCAAGGTGCCGGACCTAGTGGGGGTAAAAGACAGCTTTTTTATAATTTTACAACAACATGGCAGTTTGGATTAGAAATGTCCTCTGTAGGGGTTGGGGATTTAGCTCAGTGGTAGAGCGCTTGCCTAGCAAGCACAAGGCCCTGGGTTCGGTCCCCAGCTCCGAAAAAGAAAAAAAAAAAAAAAAAAGAAATGTCCTCTGTAATCTCTGTCATTTAAACACTTGATCCCCAGTTGGTGCTGTTCTCTGGCGAGTTTCAGGTGGCGCACCTTGCTAGAGGAAGGGCATCACTAGAGGAGGGCCTTGAGATTAAAGGGCTCACACCACTTGCAGTCTACCCTCTACTGTGTGCTTTCAGTAAAAGAGGGGAGCTCTCCTTCCCGCATCAGCTGTTGTGCCTGCTGCACGGTGCCATGCATCCCCACCATGGTGGACTCCTACCCCTCTGGGAACATGCTCTCAGATAAACCCTTCCTTCTCTAAGTCGTCTTGGCCACATGTGTCATCACAAGAATAGAAAAGCAACTAACACACTGAGTGAGGTCACTGGTTCTGGCTGCGAGGGGGAAGAGTGTAGCAGGAATTAGTGTCAGCGATGATGGGAGGCCAGGTCAGAGAGGAGGGGCCTAGCAGCAGGTGTGGTGAAGCAGAAACGTATGGGTCGTTTGGAAAGCCAGCTGTGTCAGATGGAGTTTTGTTGGGGCAGACACATGAAGGAGTGTTTTCCTGAAGCAGACACAGGTAGGAGGTTGTTTTGCTAAAGCGAGCATGTGAGAGGACACGTGATAAAGCATAGTTTGCTAACGACACGCAGGTATTGCTTTGCCTTACATTGCATAGTTGAGTTCTGTCCGGACACCAAAAAATGTCTGGTGGTGTTCTGACAGCTTCTTGATGCTTCATCAGAACATCTTGGGCCAACTGGCAGAGTGATGTCAGCTTATACAGACTCATGTGGAGTTTTGGTAAGACAGACTCACAGGCTGATACAAGACACATGCTAAGGCTCTGGAGGGAGTATAAATAGGACTCAATGGACAGCGACAGGGCTTGCTTGCATAGCTGGCTTTGCAACACTTCCTTGGTCTCACATTCAGTCATCTTCATTTCAACGAGAGAGGCACAATCAAGAACTTCTGGTGTCCCTGCTAGTCCCAGTTCCTCCTGCTGACTTGTGCTGATTTGGCTGAGGCCTGGCTGTTTCCGCTGGGTCATGCCGCCGCCGCTGATTTGATTGTGTGTTTGCTATTCCGACACTATTAAACTGGACTGCTGGTGGTATATTTGTGAAGTGTTTGTAAGTGGATCGAGCTGCCGCTGCTAACTTCTGTGAACCGAACTGCTGGTTTCCTGACAATGCAGATTGAATTTGCCACCCCCCCCCCAAAAAAAAAACAATTTCTAAACAGGTTCACTTCCCCCGTATCCTACTTTTCTTTTTCACTACCTCTGGTGGGTTGTGGGCTAGAAGTGAGGTTAGAGCATTTAAGAACCATCATTAAAAGTAGGGTTTAGAAATCTGAAGCTTGCACGTGGTGAGAGATATTGGGGAAAGTGCCAGAAAACAAGATGGATGACAGTCAGACTCGCACTCTATTTAGAGCAAAAGGAGACAGCTGACATAAAATTCATCTTCTGACAGGTTTCTCTGACTCAGATCAGGTTTGCTAGAACAAACCCACTCCTCACCTCTGAGACTGAGGCTGGTGGGAATGGCTTGGAGATGCAAAGGAAGCCGAGGTAGCTTTTCATTAAGTTCCATAAGTGATCTGTTAAGTCAGCACAGAAACAAAGCCGAGGTACCATTATGTTTCAAAACAATTGGTCCATGGAGGTCAGCCAAGGACCAGCTACATCCACCCTCTCCATGGATGTGATAGTTACCAAGGACTCAGGGCAAAGACTGATGGTCCCTTCCTACAAGCAGAGAACCCTGTGGGAACCATGCTCCTCCTGGTGTTGAGAAGAGAAGACTCTATGATCAGCACCACAGAGATGACTTCTGGTGCAGAAAACCAGATGCTGTTCAACACTGGAGTCCCATTCTCTGGAGAGACTGGAATCCAAGCACAGTCCTGTTTATGCTCCCAGGAGGGCCGCGCTCAGAGGAATGGCCAAAGTTGTCACCAGGAAGGACGTTTGTATTATGTATTGATTTAATGCTGGGACCAGGTTTCCCCATCTATAAAAGTAGTAACAATAAATATCTCTCCTTCCTCCGTTGCTGAAAGACAGAGGTCCCAGCTCTGTCCAAGATGTTGATGTAATTCTTGGCAGGGACCCAATGATATGATTCAGTCACTGCTTCCACACAGGGTCGGCGCCAGGTTGCATGGGGTCAGATTGTCCTATGTTGTGTGAGAGACGTGTTCTTACTGTCAAAGTGCTTTCTAGCCATTACTATTGAGACTCCAACAAGGACACCCACCAGCACCATTTCTAGTTAACACTCCAGTATGCAGAGAGAGGGAGAGCCAAGGGAAAGCCATTTCTACTAGCAAATGGCACAGCTATATATCCAGAAAGTCGACGATACCCACAAAGTATTAGATTTAGCCATTTGATTTAACAACGTTATCGGGGAGTAAGCCAATATAAAATAGATTATTTTTTTATCAATTACATTTGTTCTTTTACAAGTTCATGTATGCGTATAATATACTCTAATTACTCTCACCACCACCCCCACACTGTCTTTTGTCCCTCCCAACCCTGTGAGCCCCACCGTTACGCCTTTTGGTTTTGGGATTGCTTGAGTTTAGCCAGGGCTATCCCCTGTGACTATGGGTTTGGAGATAGCCAAAGGAACCTTACTGGTTCCCCTGTGGGTAGTAACCGAGGACATTGGCTCCCAGTCCTTCCAGAATCTGTCAGGAGATAATAGTTCAGCAGCAAGGGCAGGATGCCATGAGTTCCTCCCACATCCGTAACTGACTGTTGACAGGCCCAGTGACTCCATGCCTATAATGGCTGTGTAGTGTCTAGAGGCCAGCATTCCATAGCCCTTCTCTGTGTCTTCCAGTTCTTAATTCCTTCTGCTTCCTCTTCCACAACGATCCCCGAGCCTTATAGGGCCGAGCCCTCCACCATCACTTACTGCCTAGCATCCTGGACAACCACGGATCTCTACACTTATCACCATCCTTAAGCTGAGGTCAGGGCCACATGGGGCAGAGCATAGGGAGCTGAACTGTGTCTTTATATATTAGCAACAACTGGTTGGAAAGGGGAAATATTTTTAAGGTCATTTATAACAACATCCAAAACACCTGTAAATAAGTCTAATGTAAGATGTGTAAGGCCTTTGCAAAAAAAAAAATCTTCAAAATATTACTAAAACAAATTAAAGAGGCAAATATGATAGAAATTATACTGTGTTTATGATTTAATCAGTAGAAATTATACTGTGTTAACGACTTAATGCACTTAGACGTTAGTGCCCCCACCTCTGCAGAGCCAGGGTGACCAGTATCAAAATCAAGCCTTGTTTTTAACTTTGAGAAGATGACTTTAAATTATTTATGGAAACACAAGAACATACCAAGAATGTTTTGAAGGAGAGCAAACTTGGAAGGGGTGTCCTCCCAGCTTTCACAGAGAGGGCGACCAGGCAACCAAGAGTGCCAAACCATTGACTATCTAGTGAGGTGCAGCCTTGCAATCCAAGCACTCCCAAGTTGGGATCAGAATTTCAAGGTCGTCCTTGGCTACATGGCAAGTTCCAGGACAGCCTGGGATACAGAAGGTAAGGAGGAGGGGGGAAAAGGAAAGGGGAAGATGAAGAGGAGGAAGAGAGTGAGAGAGAGGAGGAGGAGAAGAAGGAGGAGGAAGAGGAAGAAGAGGAGGAAGGGGGAGGAGGAAGAAGAGGAGGAAGAAGAAGAGGAGGAAGAGGAGGAAAGGGTGGTAGAAATCCTGGAGAAACTGCTGAGAGGAAAATAAAACAGTAAAAAGAAGTTTATTACAAAGAAACCGCAAACTCAACACTGGGTCCTTGTCACTAAGATTGGACAGAATTTCAATTTTCCTGGGAAGATGCCTAGTAAAAATTCTATTGTTGAGCAAAATTACAACATTGCCAGAGAAACAAAGACTTACAAAACTCTTCACTGAGAAAAATAAAGTTTCTAAAAAAGTAACTAGAAGATATTCCCCCAGCTGAGTATGGTGGTGCATACCTTTAATCTCAGAACTCTAGAGGCAGAGGCAGGCGGATCTCTGCATGTTCGAGGCCAACTTGGTCTACACAGTGAGTTCCAGGACAGTCAGGACTGAAGAGAGATCCTGTCTCAAAAAATAAAAAGGGGGGAAGAAAAAGGAGGAGGAGGAACAGCAGCAGCAGGAGGAGGAGGAAGGGAGGAGGAGGAGGAAGAGGAACTGGGAAGAAAGAATCCCATTTTAAATTAAAAATAACATCAAAATAAGGGTGATACAAACCTCAGGAACCACAGACTGGATGTGGTAGTTGCAATTCTATAGTCCAAGCACTCAGAGAGCTGAGGCAGGAGGATTGTAAATTCCAGATGAGCCTGGGATATATCGTGAGTAGGGAGGGAAATCCTGCCTCAAAAAAACAAACCAAAAAGAAAAAAAAATACTGAAACACATGAACAACGGCCAACGAACAGAACCCTTGGAATAGTAACTGAGCATGCTGAAGGTCATTACATAACTCCACAACTGAGAGTGTGAAATGTTTAATTTATTCCACTAGATGTAGAATAAATAAAAAAGAACAGATCATAACTCATCCGGTCATAAATCAAAAAACAGATGTTTTTTAATTCCAGTATCAAATTGCCTAAAGTCATATATCCCCAAACAATACTGCTTGCTTATTAGATTTCAAGGATTAAGTCAAGATAGACATCCAAATCACTGGAAAGTAAATATTCTAGATAAAACAGCCCAGTGAGTTCCAAGTGTGCCTAGGCAGACACAGGTGATAGAAAGCCTCCGCCCCCTGAAAGGCACAGTGCTGTCTTGAGAGGACAACTGCTGACTGACATCGCTCCCATCCTCAAACCTCACTCCATCCACATTCCCATGCCCCACCCACCCGACATCCTCACTACCTGTAAAGTGTCCCCCAGGAATTCAGAGCAGCGGTGATCCTTGCCTTCCTCACATTGGAGGGCCAGGTGGTGCTGCCTTGGGGACTGACCTGGCTGGATGTCCTGAGCTGGGCGTTGACTGAAAGGAGAATTGATTGCGCTGCATGGCTTCCTTCTGTGTAGAACTACCTCACGAAAAGCACTTTGATTTGACCAGAGCTGACTGTCAGGCGAGTCAAACAGAGCAAGGAAGCAAGGGGGTCTGCAAAGGAGGAGCCCCGAGGGGGTAGACTGAGCTGGTGAGGGGAGCAGAACACCATAAGGGTGAGGAACCATGACAGATGTCCTAACGCATGGACGGCAACCCCAGCACAGTCGGGGGCAGTGGGGAAGCACAGAGGAGACACAGCTTCCTGCCAGTCAACTGCGGGGGTGGGGGGGGAAGCATATTAATGAGTAGTGAGGAGGCTGTGGTATGTGACACTGGAGTCCAGTGGAGGAGAATGCCCCCCTCGCTTCCCCCCTCCCCTTGCTTCTCTTTGCCTCCTCCTATCCCCAATCAATCAATCTGAAGACTGACAGAACGCCAAGCAGTGAGGAACAGAGGGAAAGGCTTGGGGGGAGGGCACCCAAGTGCCACCCAAAGTCCCTTTGCCTACAAGGCTCCTCCTCCAGGTTCAGCGGGATAAGCGGGGAGAAGGGAGCTGGTTGCCACGGGAGGGTTGTAGTAAGATACATGTTCTGTGGAGAGGGCTGGCCCTGTATGAGCAAGAAGAGCTAAGAGACAGCTATTGGGAGCAACATCTGGAATGTGGGGGTCATTGATAGCTGTCCCCAGAGTTGACAGCACAGGCAGTTGGGAGTATAAGAGTGAGATCACATAAGGAAATAAGACCTCTATGGGACCAAAGGCCAGGGGGTCACTTCTTAACTCTGTCCCTTCTCCCGCTCTATACTAGGAAGCAAGAAAGACCCTCGGCAACCCAAGGTGGGTAGAACACCAAAGCCCCGCCTCCCCCACCCACCTGTCCACAGCATTTCCCATGGGTGTCCCCTCTTCCTGGATACAGGGTCGGGTGCCCACTCAAGCCTGCATCTGCTCCTAGTGCCTGCTCTCTGGCCCTGGCCAGCGCGGAGCATCCGCCATATAAACGTCCGTCTTCTAGGAGTATCTTGGGAAACTCATCTCTCTTTTGGCTTCCATCTCCATAAAATACAGTGATTTCTCAGGTCCTGTTCTGACATCTGTGGTTAGAGTAGCTAAGAGCTCTGCATGATTCCTGTGGGGACCATCTGTGTGTGTGTGGGCGGGGCGGGGGGTGGCGCTATCCTGGGCTCTCTGCTCTACATGGGTTACGGCACACACAGCATTGCTGCCCAGGATTCCCTGGGACTTCATGGCGTCCAAGTCAAAGCCCTTACCTACTAAGAACAGCTGTAAGTCAATAAAGAGGCAACACGCAAGGGAACAGGGCCCAGAGCTGAGCACACGGCTATGAGCGTTTGTCTGGTGTCTCCATGGTAGACAGGACAGACACCCAAGGCAGTTGCGGGCGACTCAGAGAGGGGCGGGCCTTCTGGGTAATTGGAAAACACACACGGAGCCCTAAAACTCTGACCTGCCAGGTGGGGACGAAATATGAGCAGAAACTAAATGGAGACTTTATTGGGTGTTGGCCCTTATGAACTGTTTTGGTTTGAGATTTAGCCATAAATTAATCCTACACATAAGTGTTCCCAAGGAGGGAACCCAGGAAAAATATTTCGATTTTTAAGACTTGAAGTAAATCTCACAATTTCCATGGCTTAATAGAGGCCTCCCTCAGCCTGGTGCTCTCTTCTCACTTTCCCTCACCCTCTCCTCTCCCCGCACCCCTCTCCTTCCACCCCTCCTCCCCCATCTCTTTCCCTTTCTCCCTCTTTTTTCCTTCTCTTCTCTCTTCTTCCTTCTCCTTTCCACCTTTCTACACCTTGCATCTTCTTTTCTTCTCTCCTCTTGTGGTCTCTCTTTCCTCTCCTCCTCCCTGCCCCCACCTCTTCCTCTCTCCATCCACAGCCTGACGACAGTTCCCTGGGGGGGGGGGGCACCAGCCAAACTCTGTCTGATGTTCTTGCTGGGCGCTGGTCTTCACGCAGCCCTCCAAAGACAGAACTGCCAGCACCAAGGAAGGAAAAGGACAGACATGGGGCTGTGTGTAAACATACTTGAAAGATAGACATGAAGAAGTTAGGACCTTCTGAAGGCTGTGTGGGGACACCTTCCCTGTCAAGAGTGCCATTACGGGCAGCCATGCTGCTTCCCAGCCCTAGCAGAATAGAACAGGGAAGCAGAGTTGAGCCCAGAGATTTGATGCAGAAGTTAAAGCTAAGGAATCTGATGAGTGGTGTGGTCCCCTGCCTGGGACTCCATCTTGATCCCCACTGGAGAAACTCTGCAAGGACTCCAGTTATAAATGAGCGCTACAGTCATGTTACTCTAAGAGACCTACAAACTTTTCCCTCACAAACCAGGGACTGCTGAGGTTTTAGCCTTCCTCTGGCTACTGTCCTTCCCAGGGAGCAAAGGTATCCACAGGATTGGGGGAATGTCCCTGAGGAGAGCCCAGGCCTACTCCTCGAGTTTAGACTACATCTGGTGGAAACAGATACTCCCCAAACCCTACCCTGTTGCTATCAAAAAGCTCTAAATTTGCCTGTTTGATAACTACGGGTGCTGTCAGGTCTTTTTCTTCCAAGGGAAGGCTGGAACACAGGACTAGTGAAAGATGGGACCAGCTATGGCATAAGGACATAAGGTCCCATGTGTGCACTAAAGTCCCCAACAATACAAGATGGAATCCAGCTGAAGGAATGGGTAGGCTGTGGCCAGCTCTTCCAGAGCCTCAGCCTCTGACCGAGATCACCAGAGTCTAATATCCTAAACTCAAACCCACCTCTTGTGATGATTCTGAGATTGCAGTTGTCAGGGATGGAGAACCAGGCACTTTGAACTTAAGGATTTGTAGGCTTCCACAGATGCCCGAGGTCAGGCAGGTCCACCCAGTGGCCCTCACTTCCTCAGTTGGTGTCCAGGACTCTCGTGTCTCTCTCTCTCTGCTCTCAGTTCACTCCTCTCCCTCCCACTGTTCTTCCTCCTCTTCTTTCTCCTCCTCCTCCTCTCTTGTCCCTCCTCTTCTTTCTCTTCATCCCACTGTTTCCCTTCCTCCTCCTCCCCCTCTCTTCTACTACTGCTCCCTCTTGCCTTTAGTACCTACACTCCAACTGTCCACGGTGTTAGTTAGGGTGTTACTGCTGTGAACAGACACCACGACCAAGGCAACTCTTATAGGGACATTTAATTGGGGCTGGCTTACAGGTTCAGAGGTTCAGTCCGTTATCATCATGGTGAGAGCATGGCAGCATCTAGGCAGAAATGGTGTAGGAGGAGCTGAGAGTTCTACATCTTCATTGAAGGCTGCTAGCAGAATCCTGGCTTCCAGGTAGCTAGGATGAGGGTCTTTTAGTCCACACTCCCAGTGACACACCTACTCCAACAGGGCCACACCTTCTAATAGTGTCACAACCTGGGTCAAGCACATACAAACCACCACATCCACCTCTGCTTCTTCATGAGTCACAATCTACCTTCCCTTACATGGTCGACTTCCTTCAGAGTCCTTTTCCTGAGCACAGTTCCTCTCTGCACATGTGCAGTTCTCTGAGGGTTTCTTAGATTTTCTATCTCATGCTGTTTCTGCCCTACTGGGTTGAAGGCTGCTTGATAAATGAGTGAACAGAGGAATAAGTGATAGCTGGGAACACGCATACACACACAAACACGCTCACACAATACACGTGCACACACACACACTCACACACATATATACACTCAAATACACACTCACACACATACACACATACACACTCACACACTCACACATACACACACACTCACACACATACACACTCACACACATACACACACACTCACACACATACACACTCACACAATACTCAAACACATATATACACTCAAACACACACTCACACACATACACATACACACATTCTCTCTCTCTCTCTCTCTCACACACACACACACACACATACACACACACACACACACAGGGACTTGGATAGGGGAGACTCCTGGTTTAGATTCTACCCAGCTGATTTTTACCTTCCCGAGTCTCATCTTTAAAAGGTCAGAGCATTCAAGTATGCTCTGAGACCAGGGGGGAGATTTTGGGGTATTGCTCCACTGTTCTCCCCTTCCTGACCCTCTTCTCTTCACCCCCAAGTGACACACCTGGAACAAGTGGCAAAAACCAACAAACCACAACAAAAGCCAGTGGCCAATACTGGAATATAAACTAATGTCCTACAGGTCCTGAGGATGACGACAGCGGCCGTGGATATGTGTGTGTGTGAAGTGCAGAGCCAGCCACATCCCCACAGGAGAACCGGAGAGCCACGGGAGCAGAGCTCCTCTTCCGAATGTACAGGAAACCATCTAACCAAGAAGTGGAGGGTCTAGACATTTCTTGGAATCCATCTAAGGAGACTCAGACACCAAGGGGCTCTTTATTGATTGCTGGCAGCTGACTAGCATAATTGTCTCCTCAGAGGCTTCACCTGGCAGATGCAGAGACCCACAGATAAACATCAGGTGTAGCCTGGGGAGTCTTAGGGAAGAGGAGGATAGAAGTGAGCAAGCCAGAGAAGTCAAGGACACCACAAGAAGACCCTGGGACCCAGTGTCAACCAACCTGGGACCATGGGAACTCACAGAGCCTGGGCCACCAACCAGGGAGCATGCAGGGACCGGACCTAGACCCCTGCACAGCTGTAGCAAATGTGCAGATCGGCATTCATGCAGGGTCTCCTAACAAGTGGAGCAGGGGCTCTCTGGGTCTCTGTTCCCTGCCATTGGGTCCCCTGCCCCTACTTGGACTGCTTGGTTGGCTCTCAGTGGGAGAGGATGTGCCTAGTCCTGCTGGGACTAGATGTCCCAGGGTAGGGTAGTACCCTTCTCTGAGGAAAAGAGACGTGGGCAATGGTGGTGGGACTTGTAATGGTGGAGCTGGGAAGAGAGGAGGGAGGAGGCTGTGATTGGGATGTAAATTGAATAAAATAATTTTTAAAAAGCAACTAAAACCAGGCACCCTGAAGTTTCTGAGTGAAGTGTTAATCGCTCATCAAAAAAAAAAAAAAAAAAAAACAAAAAAAAACCCAAAAAACAAAAAACCAAAACCCAAAAAACAAGCAAACAAACAAACAAACAAACAAACAAACAAAAATCAAACCCTGGTGATGGCGAGGAGCCAGGAGCCTGGCGGCCTCTGCACTGCCCTCGGGCGAAGGCCATCTGCCTAATGCAGAGAGGATCAGCAGCTCACAGTCACGGGACATCTGGAAAACACACCCGAGCCTGGGAAAGCAGGCGAGAGACAAACTCAGTCCCAAATTACTATGGCAACTGTAGATTTTGCATAGATGTCCCAGGACCAGCACAGCCACCCTCAGACCCTGCCTCACACAACCAGTGGCTGAGCTATAGAGTCCTTTCTCTTGGCCGTGGTCCTCAGGCAAAGGAGGTCTTCCACTGACCAAGAGTCTTGGCTTACTCTGACAAAATTCACAGCTGATGTGATGGGCCTTTAACCCCAGCCTATGAGCTCAGTGTTTGGGAAGAAAAGGAACCCAAGGTCATCCTCGGTTCTGTAGCAAGACCCATGGCCAGCTGGGTAGCCGATTTCATATTCAGTTTTTTTTTTCTTTTCTTTTTTTCTTTTTTTTTTTTTTTTTTTTTCCGGAGCTGGGGACCGAACCCAGGGCCTTGCGCTTGCTAGGCAAGTGCTCTACCGCTGAGCTAAATCCCCAACCCCCATATTCAGTTTTAAAAGCAAGTCAAAGTGATGGAGGAGAGGGAGGGAGGGACTGAGTGAGGAAGAGAGGGAGAGAGGGATTGAGTGAGGAAGAGAGGGAGGGAGGGAGGGATTGAGTGAGGAAGAGAGGGAGGGAGGAAGGGATTGAGTGAGGAAGAGAGGGAGGGAGGGAGGGATTGAGTGAGGAAGGGAGGGAGGGATTGAGTGAGGAAGAGAGGGAGGGAGGGAGGGAGGGATTGAGTAAGGAAGAGAGGGAGAGAGGGAGGGATATGGGCAGAAGGAAGGCAGGTAGGCAGGGGTGGAGAGTTAGTCAGTCTTAAAGTTGCCATAATAACATACATCAAACTGAGCAACTTGAGAACAGCAGCATACAGTTTCATGATTCCCGTGTCAAGGAATGTGCACAGCCATGGTCCCTTTGAGACCCATGGGTCTTGCCTCTGTCTGAAGGAAGTAAAGCCCAGGAACTATGTGACCAAGCCAGGACCCGACCCAAACCATAGGACTCCTACTGGCTGCTGACTGTTCCTTCTTGACTCTCCACAGCCGTTGGTAGTGTCCCTCAGAGACAGAAAGAAAGAGAAAAAGGGATGACTCATTGGCCAGAGACAGGGCTCAGTAATGGAGCACTTGCCTGTCAGGTCGACCCATTGTCTGAGTTCTCACCCAAGCTAAAGAGGATCGCCACAGCCCTGGTGCCTCTTGACCCCAAGAAGGACAGGTTCCAACCTAGACTGAAAGCGCTTCCGGGTCCTGTGACTGAAGGAAAGTTCCAATGTCCTCAACTGTGCATCCTGGGACACCCACGTCCCAAAATTAACATGGCAACCCTGATTTAATACCCCCTAAAGCTCAGCTGCCTCTGGGTTAGAGCGGACTTCCAAACAAATCAAAAGCCACACTTACAACAGTGAATTTGCCTTTCAGCTGGTGCCAAGCACACTGGCCCTGACTCAGCCCCTTTATCTCTGACAAGCATTTCCTCTCCTGTCAGTGTCTCTATAGACCATGGCTAGAAGGACTTTGAAGACACGAATTGTTTACTGAAAACAAGGTGGCCTATTGTTGCTGCCGCTGTCGCAGACAGCCCAAGAATAAAATGGGACAGAGTGACGCTGAGGGTCCTTGGCTAGAACCTGGCAGATCTTCACAGCTTCCTCACAGGGCGTCTGAATGCAAGGTGCTTATTTATAGCAACTTGTGATGCATTATTTCCTGACGGTCAGGATCTGTGAGAGCATTCTCAGGAAGAAAGAAAATAAATCTTTGCAAAATCCATGTCTGTCGCTGTGACAAAATCTTGACCAAAGCCAACTTGAGGACAGTTTATTTCAGTTTACAGCTTATAGTTCGTCACAAAGGGAACTCAGGGCAGGAACCTGAAGGGAGGAACTGAAGTGGAGGTTGAGGAGTGTTCACTGAGGCTTGCTCCCTACCTTTCTTCTACAACCTGACCTTTGCGTCTCTCTCCGGGACCCCAACCATTCTTCTGTGTCCTACTCATGAGCCTTGGTACCGTCTTGGGCTCATGCTCAAAATACACACCCACCCACACAGACACAGACACACACACAGAGACACACAGACATACAGACACACACACAGACACACACGCACATCCACACAGACACACAGACACACACACACACACAACACACACACACACACTCAGAGAGAGAGAGAGAGAGAGAGAGAGAGAGAGAGAGAGAGAGAGAGACTCACCCAATCCCAGTGTTAGAAGTTTATGAAGGACCACTAAGCTGGGCAAAGTGCTTCTGTGAATTTCACATCAGGGATGGGGATTAGCTTGTGCCAAGTAGAGCCTGGAAACCTCTGGGAGACTCTGCCAGCCCAGTGCCAACCCTGATTATGCTGGAATGGCTCTTATGCAGGCTAGCTGCCACCCTTCTTGGAATCTGGGAATGAGGCCGAGTAGCTGCAGAAATCTCACAAACATAGGGACATGAGGCGCAGAAGACTGGGAACTCCCACAATTTGTTGCAAAACACAAACACTCAGTACTCAAAACCATCAAGCAAGGGACCCACAGACCATCCACACACACACAGAGGAGGGGGACATTCAGGAACTTTGTTGGGGGTCTGAAAGGACGGGACAGGGTTGGTCAGGGCTCCGCCCATCTCCCCCCCCCCCCCCCGCAGCATTTCCACGGACCCAGGCCTGCTCTGCCCCTACGATAAGGCTCTTTTTTATCAGTGAGAGAAAACTCCACTGAGCAGTGCACGCCTCCAGCCCAGCAGGACAAACAGGACATGGCCTCACAGTCGTGAGCCTTCTGCTCCTGGGCATATTGCTATGCCCAGAATGGATTCACTGGAAAGGAGGGAGGTTAATAGAACTCCTGAATTCTTTTCCTCTAGATAGACAAATTTCCTGAGACTGTCGTGGAGTCTTCCCTCCCCTTCCTCTCTTCTAGACGAACAGCCACTTAGAGTGATGGTGTGCCTAGCAGTCCCTCAGCCCTCCCTGTCTGTGATGGGCCCTGGGGGAAGATTTAGAAGAAGGGTCTTTTAGACAAGGCCAGGCTGGATGCAGATGGCTCTCCATGTTCCTCTCTTCCCTGGTGCCCTGCCTCATTCTCAGCCTTGCAAAACTTCTCTTCTCTGCCCAACTATAACTCAGTGTTCTCTCCAGAATCCAGGAGGGGCCAGAGCAGGTACCAGGGTAAGATTCAGAGTGACTGTTTGGTTCTGAATGCCATGAAGATGTCGTGTAATGTGATGATTCTAGTTGGTCCCATATTGTGACCATAGGAAATGAGACTAATTTAGAAACAGGATAGTAGAGGGGATGGTGAGGGGAATATCCCAGCGTCTCTTATATGTCATGAGGGGAAAGCACATAAAGTAAACAAAGCCAGTTTCAGAACCAGCCCTGGCACACTGTGCCTGGTCTTAGTAGCCATTTAACCTCTCATTCTCAGTTTCTTCATCTGAAAATGGGAGTCTAATTGTAAATTTAGAGGACCAGAAGAGGGTCTATAAATAAGAGGGTGTTGGGCAAGCACTAGCCATTACATATATATATACACACTTATTTTGGTTCTCAGATTCAGGAGGATACAGGGCCATCATGGATGGCAGGGACAGCGTGGTAGGCACATTGTGGTGTGCCTTGTTCACATCTTGACAACCAGGAAGCAAGACGCTTTGACTGGAACCCAGAGCTGATATCACCTATGAGGCCTAGAGAAATCTACTTCTGCTTCCTAGGCCTCAAGTCCCCATGGTCCCCCAACCTTTCCAAACAGCACAGCTCGCTTTAATGCAAAGCTGAGAGAGAAACAGTACATATGAAGTCCCCTGCCTAGTTCGAGGCCCCAGGGCCCCTCCCTGGGGATAAGGTATTGACCCAACATTGCTTCACAGTTGGGGATATGGGGAAGTGACCTGAAGCCATTGTGATCACTCAAGAGACATAGAGGGCATGCATACGGTGCTCATACTGGCCATTGCCCGTCAGGCTATGGGGTCATTCTACAGATGCTACTCTTGTTCTGCAACGGAGTCTGGAAACTTGTGGAAGTTCTTCGCAGGTCCCCAAAACCAGCCGAGAGCCTATAGGGCTTAAGGCAAGCCTAGGTGCCCCCTTTCTTAGCCTAGAAGTCTCTGCGAAAGGCATTCCATGGCTAGGACTTTAGGGTGAATGAGAGAAAGTCCTTATGCCATGGGTGCCAGCCCGAGGGAGGACTGCTGGGTATTCCTGAGGGTCTGATTGCATAGTCTGCACATCCACTTTCTGAGAAGGTCGGGGATCCTACGAGGTTCTTGGCAGAAGAACCTCCAGTTGCCTTCTGATCTCTTTGGCCCAGAGACAGGGCTGGGGACCAGATGGAGACTGCGTGGGGGGCATGGGAAGTACCACTTATCCACCCCACTGGTTCAGCATGGGTCCACAGATAATTCTGCTGAACACAGCTTCTGCTACTGGCAGCCCTCCTTGCTGGCTTTTCTTGGCAGTGGTGCCCATAATCTCCTGATATATCATCTAATTTGAACTTCTGCAAGCATCTTCCCCTCAAAATGCCTAATTTTTATGTTCCTCTACATACCAGGTGAGTCTTTCCAGCTGTCTGAAGCTCCCCAGAGGGGGGACAAGCTAGTGATTAGTGGCATGCTGTCAGATCTGGTAAACCCTGTGGGGCGTGGGTTTGCAGCAGTGCTCGGCCCAAGGCTTTATCTACTGGTAACTCCTGGGAAACTGAGGGCAAGCCTCCATGTGAGGTGTGAATGGCAGGCCTGATGTGGTGGCCAGCTTTTTGTTACTGTAACAAACCCTCAACTTATAAAAAGAGGAGGCTTTGATCATCCCCCCGCCCCCTGTTTAGGAGGCTTCAGTCAGTGATTGGCTGGCTGAGTTGGGTGGAGCATAGAGCCCTAACTGCATGGGGGAGCAAAACCATTCACCTAATACCTGGGGAACAAAGAGGAAGAGATTAGGGTTCCACAAGCCCCTTCAGAGATACCCACCGATGACCTAAAGTCTCCCCCAACAGCCCTACTTCTTAAAGATGCCACATCTCCCAATAGTGCCAAACCCAATCCCAAGCCTTTAACACATGGCTCTTTGGAGAACTTGCCAAACGGAAGCAAGCCTTATCCTGGCACTCTGTTCCTGCAGTATCTGTAGCTGCTGTGCACCCTCCCTGAATTGACCTCCTGTTTCCCCCTTGGGTACCACGCTGTCCTTTGGGCAAAGCAATAGACCTTATAAACATGCCACACATCCTATGACCTTTCGAAAACCACCAGCCTACACTCCCTCCCTCCAGGGAATGAGAGCTATGTCCCAGTTTTGAGCCACAAACAGTTTGCTATTTTCTTCTCCGATGGTGCTGAGCAGAGGCCACTGGACAGCAGTCACCAGAATCACTCTGACAACACCACCAAGTATGCTTATTCTCAGTTCTCTTGCTCAGAGACTTGCCACAAGGTCCTTGGACCTTGAGACGATTTGGGAAGCCTGCCAAATGGACGAATTCTACCCAAGACATGTGGTTGATCTCATCGCCATAAGCTGAGGAGAGGTGGCCGTACAGCCCCACGGACTCTGGGCCCAGCAGGTCATGCAAGTGACCAAGGCCAGCCTTGGTGAGAGTATTTACCTCAGAAATTGTCTCCGTTCCTAAGAGCCTTATCCCCACCTCACACTCCCAGTCCTTACTCCAGAGGCAGAAGTCCAGGCTATGCTGGGATTGCCTAATGGAGGACAAGAAAGCATAGTGAATTTCCAGATGGTCAAGGCCTTATCTACAAGAGGAGGAGGTTGGACCAGTTCCTGAGGAGACCTGGCCACTTTTCATATAGTTTAACTATCTCACGGTCAACACAACTCAACCAGTTTAGATACTTCACTTTCCTCCCTGGTGAGCACTTCAGACAGCGAATGCTCAGGCTTAGCAACATCTTAGGACCCAACAAGTGCTTTGCAGTTGAATACCCAGCCGCTCACTGTGCTGCTCTCCCTTAAGCCCGTGCTGTATCTGCATAGCACACCTTTCAAATGGCCTCCTGCGAACAAGCCCTATGGTCTGAAAGGGCCCCTTTTCGGGGCTGCTGGCTTTTCCAAGATATTTTACAGAGCCCATTAGACCTGGGCAGTGCAGAAGACTGGAAGCCAACATCTAACCACACACTGTTGCCCAGTATCCTTTCAACCAGCCGTAAGGTGGGGCTTCTAACCACTCTAACCACACACTGGTGCCCAGTATCCTTTCAACCAGCCGTAAGTAAGGTGGGGCTTCTAACCGCTCCCACTTACAGATTTGGAAATTGAGGTCCGGGGGATAGAAGTCACAGGCCTTACACGTGGAATTGCAGGTGAGGTATTTCAGGCATGTGCCCTGGCAGTGAGCACAGAACCAAGTGCAGATGAGGTCGATTCGGACCCAAGGCTGCATGCAGTGAAGAAGTCACCCACAACACTGCCGGGGACGCATACTTGATTTTGAATGAAATTTTGCTTGTTGTGTGATCAGAACCTTTTTTACTGGTGCCAAATCTTCCGTCTCACTCCATGAGGGAACCCCACATAAAGTTACAATTGGGCTTACGAGGCTGTCACCTCTGTACAGGACTTAGAGATGGATTCTTCCCCTTCTTAAGGCCTCAAGATTTATCTGAGGCCAGATAGCATGCGATAGGGTCAAAGAGAAAGGGAAGCATTCTGGACTGCCTAGCAAAAGCAAAGAACTGTGACATAAACCAAGAGGCTACCAGCGGCATCCCTGGAAGTTCAGGCCCAGCCCAGATGAAAGAGAGAAGCTTCTGTGGAGGAAAAATGCAGAGGTCTGGCCTCCGCTAGTCACAACATCTGATCTGCCTTTGCCTCTCGCCAACCCTAAACTCAACCGTGAGAAACCGAACAAGTTTCCCAGAGCTCCAGTCATTCTTTTTTTTTTTTTTAAACCAATTTCCAGCCTGCCAGACAGCACCGCCAGCTCAAAGTGTGTAGGCACCATGCCTGAAATCCAAGCAGATGCCCACCTCAGGTTCCAAGAACTCTACCTGTGTCCCGAGGTCAGCTGCCATTTCTACTCCAGATCTGGTCCTGGTACTCTCTCTAGAGACTTATTCCCATGTCTCTTTCTGCCTCTGTATGGGCCTTTAGGATCTACACTGTGTGTGTGTGTGTACATATGTGTATATGTATGTGTGTTGTGTATATATATGTATATAAGTCTCTGTGTATATGTATATGAATGTATATATATGTTTGTGTGTCTGTGCATATCGATATGGTGTATATATATGTAGGTATGTGTGCTATGTCTGTGTCTCTGAATGTATGCATGTGTGTTGGTATGTATATGCATGTATGTTTGTGTCTGTATGTATATGTATTCATATGTTTGTGTGTGTGTGCATGTGTATATATTTGTGTCTGTCTATATATGTTTATGCATGTGTATGTTTGTGTATATGTGTATGTCTCTGTATGTGTGTATCTGTGTGTAAATGTATGCATGTGCTATGTGTGTATCTGTGTCCGTGTGTGCATGTGCATATGTATGCTCATGTGTGAATGACACCTGGGTTGTTACCCTTCAGTAGTCACTGCCTCCTCCTTTGAAGCTGCTCTCTCGATGGCCTGGAGTTTACCACATGAGGCTAAGCTAGCTGGAGAGCGAGCTCCCAGGAATTCACCTGTCTCTGCTTCCCACCTCTGGGATGATAAGCACACACCACCAAGCCTGGCATTTTAAATGGGTTCCGGGGTTGGATTCTGGTCCTCCCAGCCAAGATCTCACTACTTAAAAACCCTCTTCCTACTGTGTGTCTGTCTGGTGAACACTTTCAGTATGGTCAGCCATGGGCCAGCCACAGCCAGGCAGCAGGACAGTGCTAAGACCCGAGTGTAAGGCAGCTCTGAGGGTGTCCAGTCTGGATGGTGGCTCCTTCCTTTCTCTACAGGATAGAGAGAAGGGCACAAGATGCCCCAACTTTAGTACCGACAGGAGGCACCTCAGACCCCTTCCTCTCCTACAGCCTCTTCTTCCTTCACCCACAGCCCCTCAGTGCTCCCCACAGTCAGAGAGTTGTTCACGAGGTGGGGCCTTCCGCCTATGCTCCTTCCCACAGCAGAAAGCAGCTGGGCTTTGCTATGAAACAGCTCACCGTCAAGTGTCCAGAGGAGGTGGACTGTGTCATCCAAGTGTGCAATGCTGGGGGTAATCAGATCCCTCTGAGAAAGCCGAGGAGCCCGAAATTCAGGCAGAAGCAGTACCAGGAGCCAGCAGAGCACTCCATGTTCCCAGGGGAGGGACCACGTGGAGATGGAAATGGTTCTCTTAGGAAACTTGGATCGGAGGGAGGTGTGCAGGAGCTGATGGCTGCCAGACTTGGCAAATTTCTACTCCTAGTGGTCTGGCCTCACAAATAGGCTGGTGCTGTGGGCCAGACCATGAGCAGGCCACAGAGTGGACACCATGTTGTTGAGGGCCCGACTTCCAGTGTCTCTGAGGAAGAGGGGCAACTGAGAAAAATGTCACTTCCTATCTCAAACCTGCCCTGTAAGCAAGACAGGCAGATGCAGCCCAAGGAGTTTCCTGCACAGACGGTGTATGATGTCTGAGGTTGGCCCACATCTTATCATCCAGCCCGAGAGGCAAGCAGTGTGGTTCCATCCAGCATGGATGCAGAGAGAAGACAGGATAGGCCTCTGCCCACGCAGCCGCTGCCTGGGTCTGGATCTGTCAGTCTCCCTTCGTTTTCCCCCTCAAAGCCAAGTCCAGCTGTTCCCGGTCCTCACTCCAGCTGCTCTAGTCCAGTTAACAGGACAGCTCACATCCTGGCCCTTCCTCCTGTGGGTCTGGAAAGATTCCCAGCAGGGACCATGCCATGGATCAATGTCAGGATATCTCTGCCTCCGGGTTGAAAAAGAACACGTTCTCTGGGAATTCCCAGGGTGGACAGCCTCCTGTTTATCTTGGTGCAGCCTTGTCCCAGCAGATGGAAAAGAGCCACCGGCCAGTCCCTCTGTCATGGCAGTACGCTTCCTGCTGTCTTGCTGCAGAACAGAATTCCCTCAGGGGTAGAGGTTGACACCACAAGCCTTCTGTTTCTGAGAAAAGGGAGTCCTAGGGGCCTGTGGCAGGGAGGTAGGTAAAGGAACAGACTTGTCCAAGGGGCTATGTCAGAACTTACAGGGGACCTGTTGGCTTCCACAGAGCCACTTCTCCCTGGCTCTGTGGTGGGTGGACCCCTGAGCAGCTGACATTGAGCAGATCTGGCTAACGCAAGCACGTGTAGGCCTGAGGGACTCTGTCTGGGTACAGGAAGCAGACATTACTGCCAGCCTGTTGATTGTCTCGGAGAAGCAGCGTGTCACCAGAGAGGCTTTTGGGGTTTAAAGATTCATGTTGTTTCTAGGTTGCTTTCTCTCTTTCTCTGTGTCTTGCTCTCTTTGCGTCTGGCTCTCTCTGCTTCTTGCTTGAGGTTCAGCATCCTGTCCTGCTCCGCCATACCTGCTGCTTGCTGCCTGTGCTCCACAACCATGGATTCTTATTCCATAGGATAAGAATCCAAAACAAACTCTCCCTTCCTTTGGTCTCTATCACAGCCACAGAAGAGTAACTGATGCATCAGGGGAAGTCAGAGACGCCAGAACAGAACATGCTACTGTGCAACTGGTGTTTTGCTAAACGCACACAGAGCCAAACTGCCTTCTAAATATTTATACAGACATCCATGTAAGCTCTTCTCAGCCCGGCCAGTGCAGCTTCTGGTAATGCAGAGTCATTTGTATTTAGCCCTAAAGGAGGAATCTGTCTCACCACCCCGAAGCTCCGGGGGAGATCATGGAAAAGCTGCAGAACCACAGGAGCTCAAGGCCGGAGAGGAGTGTGGTGAAGCGTTGTCTTCTGGGAAGGACAGGGTTGTCATGATCACGAATGCACAGCGCATGCGCAAGGCCTGTCAACAAGCAACCGAAACAACAAGGCTTGAGAGCAGGAGGCAGACTAGCTGGAAAGAGGGAAGCCAACACGAGCCCAAGAGAGATAAGGGAAGGAAGGTAGCGGGGTGTATGCGTACAATGAGTGTATCCATACAAAGGTTCCCAGGAAAGAAAATTCACCTTCCCTGAGCCTTCTGCAAGGCTGATCGGTCGGAACGTCAGTGGGGAGACTGGAATGTCACAGGCACGGAGCCTGGTCACAGTCTTTGTGTGTGTGTGTGTGTGTGTGTGTGTGTGTGCGCTCGCGCACGCGCGGGCACGCACATAACAATGTGTATATAATCACTACAAATAAATAAAAACTCATAAATATATATGCACGTGTATGTATTGCATATAATTATTCCATTTTATAACCTATTTTTTTCACTCAACAATGTCCTAAATGTCTTCAAAGGCTACTCTATAAACATCTACACCACTCTTGTTAGTGCCTAGCCAATATTCCATCTTTTTACTTAACCAAGTCTTTATTAATGAACATGAATTGTTTCAGACCCTAGGACTGAACATTCCCACATATATATTTAGCTCATTTTGTCATTACTTATGGAGAAAAAATTTCTATGAATGAGTCTCTTCTAGCACAGACTGAACGTTTATAATATCCCCCAGACACTGCCCTTTGAAAATGTTGTTTTTATCTTTTAGAAAGGGTCCCAGTATGTAGTTTTGGCTGGCCTGGGACTCACTATGTAGAACAGGCTAGCCTTGCACTCACAGATATCCACCTGCCTCTGACTCAGTCACTATGCCTGGCTCTGGTCTGATGTCACCCATTCCAACAGTGCCTCTGTCACCCTCTCCAGCAGTGGTTAATATACTGGCTCAGACTGCAACAATCCATTCTCTCGTGCTTTGGGCCACGCACTCGTTCACTCAGTGTGACAGTACACAGTAGACTGGTTTAACTTAGGGAACAAGCACTCAGAGGACACAGAAATGCCACATAAAATACGCTGGAGTCATAGTTTACAAAGTCCAGCTGGACAGTGTCCAAGGCACCCGATGAACATAGTGAGTTATTGGCATAACTTTAGGACACACATGAACACAGCCAGTCTGATGGGTCAAAGTGGGATGCTCACTGCTGGGGAGAAGGCTCAACGGGTAAAAGTACTTGCAAGTGTAAGGACTCGAGAGTGAATCCCCAGAGCTCACATACAAGCTGGGCGTGTTACTTACATGTTTACAACCCCAACACGGGGACATGGGATGTGGCTGCAGGAGACTTCCAGAAGCTTGCTGGTCAGCTAGCCTGGCATTCTCAATGGAAGAACAAGAGACCTTATCTCAAACAAGGTAGAAGTCATCTGACCTCTGTATGCTACCATGATACAGGTACATACCTTACACACACACACACACACACACACACACACACACACACACACACACCATTCAAACAAAAAGTAAGCAGCAGGCTGAGTGGGATCACCTATTTGAACCCCCTCACTGTTCCTCCCCACTCCTCCCAACCCCTCCCAGCTCTTCCTTGCTCCTCCCAGCTGCTCCCTGCTCCTCCCAGCTCCTCCCCGCTCCTCCCGACCCCTCCCAGCTCTTCCTTGCTCCTCCCAGCTGCTCCCTGCTCCTCCCAGCTCCTCCCTGCTCCTCCTGACCCCTCCCAGCTCATGCCTGTTATCCCATCTGCCTGTTGTCTGGTTTCTCTGTTGTCTGGTTTCTCTGTTTAGAACCTCGCAGTGGAGACACTGCCCTTTGTGACAGCCACCAGGCCCTCATTTGTCTCTCATGCTGGCCTGTGTATTATTTGAGGCCTTGTCCTGCTGATCCAGCCCATCCTGCAGTCCCTCAGCAATACCTGTAACCATGTCGTCATCGGCTCACGGATGACGGTCAGAGCCAGGGAAGTATCTCTGCATTGGCGAGAACCCTGAGGGAGGAGGTTCTGGAACAAGCCAGAAAATGTCGCTTGGGCCTCTCCAGCTGAAAGTTTCATCCTTCCCCGACCCCCAGGAACCATCGTGGAGCTGACTGATGTTTTTTAATCACCAAGCAGCAGGAGTCTCCCAGTGAGCATGAAACAAATACTAGGCCTCAAACAGTGTGAAACAAAGGTTGTGCAGAAGCGCCATCATCTGTGTGAGGCAGGTGAAGCCATACATAGGTAGATACTTTGAATATGACCCAGATACGGACACATGGACGGACATACGGACAAACAGGCTAGTAGAGAACTGAATCAGAGGAGTGGTCACAAGGGAAAAGTCCCGGTATCAGGGGTCTGGAGAAGCCGTTTGGAGGTTAAGTACACTTGTTCTTGTTGAGGACGTGGGTTTGGCTTGCAGCACCTACACCCATCTGCAAACTCTCATTCTAGCCTCTGAGGACACATCCGGTGCACATATATACATGTAGGTAAACACTGAGACACATACACAAGTAAATCTTCAAAAGAAATCAAGACATCAAGGAATCCTGACATTTAAAAGCATGGTTCGTTCATGATAGTTTTAAATTATGGGCAAAACCTTGCTATTTTGAGCTTAGGTGTATTCAGCTCAATTTCATAATTTATACTGAAAAAAAGTATCTGCTCAAACTACTCCAATAACCCATCCATTTATACTTGCAGCTACGCCCTCACCCCTTCACGTAAAACTTGTCAGTCCACAGCTCACAATGAAGATGGACGTAAGGGCTTAGTGCAGGAGAGGACGCATCCAGAGATGTCACAAGACAGACATGAAAATGCAGCCGTGTCTTGCTTATAAGTCTGGGGTGGGTTCCTAGTGGCTACAGTGACTGAACACGCTGATGGAACATTTGCGACAGAAGGAGACACATCTCATTTAGAGTGTGGTTTAACATGCAAAGCTTCTATGACAAACACACGGCCCTGAGGTTGATCTCCAGTGCCACAGAATAAAAACCCAAACCCCTCAGCACCAATCACAGTGAGACAGCCTGGACTAGAGTGTTTTTTATTATACTGCGGATATGTACACCAAGGTATGTATGCACACATACTGACATATAGACAATGCATAACACGTTCGCACACACGGTGGCTGACAGAGGATGGCCTACTCAGCTGGTTGCAGGATGTTCTTCGGGGAGTAGACATGTAATATGATGGGTACAACCACCAACCAGTGGGGCAGTTAAGATTTACATGGGAGCGTCTAACTCTCTGCACCCACTTTAGTCCTTACGACCCATGACACACGTGTCCTTGTAGGCATGTTATAGTGCACTGTGCAAAGATTATTATTGTATTAGTAAAATGCTGACTTCTCTGCCCCCATATCTGGTTGCCATTTGCCATCCAGACACGCCATTGTAATGCTTATTCTGAGGATCTCCTGTCTTGAGTTTTGTGTAAACATTGCTCCCCATTTATTTTCTGACTTGTCAAAAGCTGACCAGCCCCTAACTGAGCAGAAAGGAGTAGGGCTGGGTTTCCAATTCCCCTGAGGGGAGGAGAGAGACAGGAAACGGGGATTCAGCCACAAGGAGAGGGTCCCAGAGACACCATGGAAAAACAGCTGAAGCAGAGAGGCAGATCAAGACTAGAAATGCAAATATTGTGGGGATTCGGGTTGGGAGGTAGCCATGATAGAGGATTAGAATAGATTAATAATTGCTCAGATTGTCCTGTAAAGCTAGTCAAAGAAATCTTACAGTCTCCGTCTCATTCATTTGGGAGCTAGCTCAGGATTAAGAAAAACTTGTAATTAAAAAAAAATCACGGGGCTGGGGATTTAGCTCAGTGGTAGAGCGCTTACCTAGGAAGCGCAAGGCCCTGGGTTCGGTCCCCAGCTCCGAAAAAAAGAACCAAAAAAAAAAATCACATTAATATGTCTTAGTTTGTAGCCTCTTGCTGCTACAAACATTGTGAGCAAAAGCCACATTGGTACAAAAGACTCTATTTGGCTTACCAGTTACATACAGTCTGCCACTGAAGAAAGCTGTCTGAGCTACGGTTTCTATTGCCGTGGTGAAACCCCACGACCAGAAGAAATTTGGGGAGGAAAGGGTTTATTTGGTTTACAGTTACACAACATAATCCATGATGGAAGGAAGTCAGGATAGAAACACAAACGGTAGAAATCTGGAGGCAGGAGCTGATGCAGAGGCCTGGAGGGGTGCTGCTTACTGGCTTGCTCCTCATGGCTTGCTCAGCCTGCTTTCTTACAGAACCGGGGATCTCCAGCCCAAGGATGGCACCACTCAGAAAGGCATGGGCCCTCCCCCACCAAACAGTAATTGAGAACATGTTCTACAGCTGGGTTTTATGGAGGTATTTTATCACGTGAAGCTCCTCCTTTCAGATAACTCTAGCTTGTGTGAAGTTGACAGAGGCCAGCCAGGGCAGGAACTCAGGCAGGAGTCTGGGGGCCGGCACTTAAGCAGACGCTGTGGAAGAGTGCTGCTCACCGGCTTACTCACCGTGGTTTTCTCAGCACACTCTCTTATACAACCCGGACTACCTGCCCACGAATGGCACAGTAGGCTGGGCTGGGCCCTCCAACATCAACCGGCCATCAAGAGCCCCGACCCCAAGGGTATCAGGCCATTATGTGGGAAGTCTCTCTTCCCAGATATGTCCAGGTTTGCCTCAAGTTGGCCAACACCGTGACACCATGTGTCCCTAACTATCTGAGGTTTAGATGCAATGTTTTCCACAGTTCATCGTTTCAGTGTATTGGTTTCCTGAGACAGGGTTCACTACGTTGCCACAGTTGGCCTTGAATTGCCACGATCAAGGGCTCTGCCCCCCCATCACCAGCCTCCTGAGAAGGGAGAGCTACACGTGGGCATCACCCTGCCCCACGCCCACCCTTGCCTTCATGCACATGCTCGCACCCCAAACCTTTCTTCTGGAAGGCAGAACTTTGGAGGCAGCAGGTTTTGGTCACTGGTGGCCCTCCCTCCCCAGTGAGGGGGACATTCGCTCACATTCTGTCACCAGCACAGCTAGACGAAGCACATGCCTGCTGTCTAAGAGTCAGTCAAGTGATGTAGACACACACATGGCCAGACAGTGGCAATGCAGGGCCATGGCAATTCAGTGAGCCTGGGTGTTCTGGAAAGACACAGGCAGGTCACATTCTCCCACTTTGGTGGGAATCAGAGGAGGAGGTGGCTTCCAGTTTACCTCCACGATAGCTAAAGCCACATTGGTGTGACTTTCCCAAGCTCCAGACAGTATATGGATGTACAGAGAGCAGAGACATCTCTCCTCCTTGGAGCAGGGTGTGGATGAAGGGATTCCTCTCCCTGCACATTAGAGCCTAGGATCCTTTTGAGAGCAAAGAATTCCAAGTTGTGGTTTGGGAGGGAATTATGTAACAGTTCGGGATTGTTCAGCACCCTTCTATCCCCCGCTGGCATAAATGATTAACAACTCATCATATGCCCTAGAGTAGTCGTTTCTCAACCTTCCTAACGCTGCAGCCCTTTAATATACAGTTCCTCATGGTCTGGTGACCCCAGACAGAAAACCGTTTTCACTGCACTTCATAGTTGCAACTTTGCTACAGTTATTTATTGTAATGTAAACATCTGATATGTGACCCTCAAAGGGGTCATGACCCACAGGTCAAGAACCTCGGAGCTATAGGTGAGAAGTGGTCTGGAAAAGACCAAACGTCTCTAACTTCAGCCGGCCATCATATCACCAGGGCCTAGCTTATCCCAGAACTCTGCAGGAAGAAATGTAGCTGGAGAGAGAAGCTTGTTCCCCAGGATCTCGGTGACGAATGCTGGTTGGTTTCAGCACAGAGAACAGAAACCACACTGCAGACCGGGTGCTTCCCCAGGTAGGTGATGACACCATGGGGAGTGGAGACACCACATCTAGGGCAATGGCGTGCTGTTATTCTTGTCCTGCATTTACGACATGGCCGAGAGAAAACCCTGCTAGACTAGTTTTTACTAATGAGATTTTTTTTTTTTTTTAACAACCATCTATATCACATTGTAAGAGCAGAATTACAGAGTTTTCTTGTTTTTGTTTTTTGTTTTTAATTACTTTCCCCAGGGAGGCTTTGTAATCTTGTTTAGATTATTGGTTTACTCAGTAAATCCTTTTACCTCTGTCTAATTAGCCCCAGGCCCCAGGTTGAATTCCGAGCATGGCAAAACAAAACAACCAAAAAAGCAAAGCAAAATAAAACACAACACCCCAAATGGCTAATTGACAGATAAAATGAGGGCAAAATTTACTTTGCTACTTTGTGTTTAAAACAAACAAAAACAAACAACAAACAACAAACGAACAAACAGCTTCTTGAGGATCTTATTTGGATCCAAAGACAAATATTTCCTGTGGAGAATAATCAGCCTTTTGCTTTTCAGGGAGGTAGAGCTTACGTCACAGGCGCATACAAACCTTGAGCCTACTGAGTCAATGTCTAGGTTTAGCCGTCTCGGTTGATTCTACAGTGTGGAGTCCAGGTCTTCTTTTGGTCTGAGTCAGAATGAGTCAAGAAATGTACCTCATCTGAGGGGTCTGGGGAGAAGGGTGGAGGCGCTGACTGTTAGTTCAAGACTTGGCACAAATCCCCACAGTTACCAGATGGAACGGCAGGCTAAGGTCTGGATGGGCCAGTGACTTCGAGAACATCCAAGTTGGGAAGAGCCCTTTCTGGGACAACAAAATGCCACTGCTTTCTCCCAGGTACCCCTCTATAACAACAACACCCCACCTCTAAATGCCAGCTGGTATTCACTGTTCACGTCGTGTCTGACAACTGCTTGGGCAGCTGAGAGCACAGTGGCCCTGCTTACTATGCACTGATCACATGTTGGCCCTGCTTACTATGCACTGATCACATGTTGGCCCTGCTTACTATGCACTGATCACATGTTGGCCCTGCTTACTATGCACTGATCACATGTTGGCCCTGCTTACTATGCACTGATCACATGTTGGCCCTGCTTACTATGCACTCACTGATCCAGGGTGTACACCCTTTGGCATATGAAGTCAACACAAAGAAAACCACCATCTTTTTCTTCCCTTACAAAATATAAAAGTACGGCAGCTACAATACTATTTTAACACTAGGCAGAAGACCCGCTGGGCCACCATGTCACTTCCCCTGTGTGCACACTGCAAAAACAGCATATAAAACCAAACACCAATAAAGATGGCTAGCCAAAAAAAAAAAAAAAAAAAAATCCCTTTTAAAGTGGCGATAAAGCCACGTGTAAGCATTTAGATGCAATAGCCTCTTTTTTGCATTTTAAAATAAAAACCCCATGATTTCAGCAAATTCCTACATTTTGCTATGCCCCAACTTTATGAAAAATAAAATCAATTCTTTCCTTTAAAAAATACAGATCTCAGCGCAAGGCCCTGGGTTCGGTCCCCAGCTCCGAAAAAAAGAACCAAAAAAAAAAAACAAAAACACAGATCTCATTTCCCCCATAAAACGACTCCCCTCATTAATATATGAAAACACACAGCTGTTTTCCGAGTCGCCGGGCTTTGTGTTTTTTTCTTTCAGACTCTAATTGCTGGCAGAGAGATGGCTTCCAGGCGAGGCGATGGGAGCCAGGCACGTTTCCTAAACTCCTGTAGATCACATCTGTAAAGGCGCTCTACATACCAAGCCTGCACATGGTTTTATATTTAGGACGATTGAGGCTGGGGCATAGATTACTGAGATTAAATCTTAGTAGCAGTTTAGCATTATCTCTGAGACATGATTGTTTTGGAAGGATGTACGTCTACAGCGACTACACACCAGAATGAACACGCACAGATGAAGCTGTGAGATTATTTCTAACAATAAGACTTTCCTTGTGAAAAATGTCTTCTACTTGGCCAAACCCACTTCTCCAACAAAGGAGAATTTTTTTTTTTTTTTTGGTTCTTTTTTTTGGAGCTGGGGACTGAACCCAGAGCCTTGCACTTGGTAGGCAAGCGCTCTACCACTGAGCTAAATCCCCAACCCCCAAAGGAGAATTTAAAGTGGCCTTCAAGAGGAAGAGGGGAGGACCCACTTTGGTGACAGGAACTCAGCCATCCTAGATGAGTCCTGTGGGAGTTAAGGGACATGCGTAAAGCCACAGCGCCAGAGTTCTCCATGCTGCAAGTGTTTCACAGTGCACTGGGCTCTTCTGCCCATGTGGAAATTCTCTGCTTTAGCCATCACCTTTAGGGGACAATGTGGGAAACAGGGCCAGCAGTATCGATGCTTTCCTGTACTCTATTGAAGAACTAAGAAACGTATTTTCAAAGCTTTGGATATCTAGCAATGAAATTATTAAAAAAAAAAAAAAAGAAAGAAAATGCTAAAATCTAACCCAACCCCAACTAACCGGTCAACCAATCAACTGACTTACAAAGCCCAGGGAGTTCAGAGTTCAAATCTGCTCTTAAGTAACTGTGCAAAAGGCTCACAGGCCCAGCAAGGTTCAGGGCAATTAGGCAGAACAGGGGAGGGACAAAGGCCACTGGAGGCTCCTTACAGGGACAGACGGTAGAACACAATGTGGGGGCCTGGTCGAGAACACAGGTGATTTGGGGTCCTGGATTTTCATTAGTTAACTGGATGGTTCCACATTTCAGAAGAGAAAGAAAGATTCTCACATGGGCACCAGGTCCTGACATCCAGGGCTCCCATCTCCCCCAGGTCACCTTACCAAAGAGCGAAATGCAGAGAGGGTGGACAGATGCTGCCTGAACGAAGCTCAGCACCAGGCCGTGTGCCAGAGGCACAGCTGGTTTCTCTAGGGTTGGCTGTTAATGCTGGGCCCAGCGGTACTGCCATGTCTGAGCAAGCCAGCAGAACAGGCTTCCTCGGGTGCTGTCAACAGACTGCTCTGGGTACCACACTTGGAGCTTATCTAAGGAAGATCATAACTACACCATCTGATAAATGCAACAACTGAGGGAGCCAAGCAGGCTCATAGGAGGACCCAGCATCTGGAGGGATGTCCAGTGGTTGAGATGTCAGAAATGTCTGCACTGCTTGGGAGACTTGAATGAAGCCCCAGTAACAGACAAGCTCGAGAGTTACATAGTAGGTCACTTGCCATAGCAGCATTCAGGGAGAAGCTGTGCTTTGACGGAGGGGAGCTAGATTTAATGCCTCATAAGACCCCCTTCAGCTCTTGATTGCTTCCCCCACCCAGGATTAGAGAGAGAGAGATTTTTGGAAAAACCATTCTTAGAAAACAACCACTAAGATTTTTTTCAAAGGAAGCTTTTCTATTTAGGAATATTCCCACCAGATTCTTCAGAGGAGCAAATTGGAGGCATAGCTCCAGCAGGAGATGGGCAGTCTGTGGGTAAGCAGGGACGCACCCGGTGTCAGATGGCATGGTTTCCTGGGGCTGTCATCCACAGGACTAGGCAGAAGAAACACGCCAACAGCTCCTACCACACACTGATCTGACACATGACATGGTACCGCCAAAGAAGACGCTCAAAGGCTTAGCATTCCCAGGGCTAGCTGCATGGTGAAGCAACCCTGTCCCGAGACAGTGAGAGAAACCTCATGAGAGAACTTGGTCCCTGAGGACTAGAAGGAGAGGCAGCCCTCCACAAACAAGATTCCTTACTCTGAAGGTTTTGGGAGGTCCTGGGTCCATCTTTGTCGCTGTCCAATGTGCCCTCTGAAGCACACAGATCCTCAAGCATCTCTCTCTGTGATACTAACACAACCATCACCAACAGAAGGTGATGATGGATGCTCACAGACTTCCGAGCTTCTCCTGTGGTATTAACACCGCCACTGCTGTACATGAGGTGACTCTCATGACTGCTAGGTTAGGAGGTATAACAACGACTGTCTATCTGGCCTCATGAAGACCAGAGGAATGAACTATTAAGGCTTGGCATTGATTTCTAGTTAGCATCTATTTTAATGCTGCCTACTTCCTGGTTTCTGACGGAAGTATTTCTCTGTCAATGTGAGTCCTGATGTTTATGTTGAGCAACGAGAAGACTTAAGTACCATCAGCCAAACACACCACAGTGAGAACACTAGGTAATGTCCTGTCTGAGAGAGCACAACCATAGGTGATTCGCACTGTCATTGTGACTCACTGCTGCAGGAGGGTAGATGGAGAAGTTGAGCTGGGTAGAACTAGGAGCCTGATAGAGCTGTCTCCTGAGAGGCTCTGCCAGAGCCTGACAAATACTGAGGCGGATGCTTGCAACCAACCATTGGACTGATCCCAATGGAGGAGTTAGAGAAAGGACTGAAGGAGCTGAAGGGGTTTGCAACTCCGTAAGAAGAACAAAATATCAACCAAGCAAACCTCCTGCCCCCTGAGCTCCCAGGGACTAAACCACTATCCCAAGAGAACACAGTGATGAACCTATGGCTCCATCCGCATATGTAGCAGAGCATGGCCTTGCCAGCATCAATGGGAGGAGAGGCCCTTGGTCCTGTGAAGGCTCGATGCCCCAGTGTAGGGGAATGTCAGGGCGGGGAGGTGGGAGGGAAAGGGTGAATTGGTGGGAGAGCACCCTCATAGAAGCAGGGGGAGATAGCAGGTTTCTGGAGGGGAAACTGGGAAAGGGGATAACATTTGAAATATAAATTAAAAAAAAAATCTACTAACCCCAAAATCCAATAATGTTAACCATTCCCTAGATCTGTGAGCTTGTTCACCGTCCAGACAGAATATGACAATGTCCTGACTGAAAGCACAGCAAAAAGCACGCTGTCGCCAGCCTCCCTCTGTAGGCTCCCAGGTCTCACCCCTAACTCAGAGGATGGCGGAGGCGGTGCTTCTGGACGCAACGCTACATTTATTGTAGTGTTTTTATTAACAGGCTTTCGCCAGACACAGACAGGTCTGAGTGGGTTGGTACAGCAGGCACATTGGCTTCAAGGTCTGGCGCCTGGCAGTCCGTGGACCCGCACTTCAGTCTCAGGCTTCTACAGCCCTGCGGCCTGTCTGGGCAGGGCCTGCAGCCGGCCTCCCGTATTAAATGGCTGAATATAAGTTTTGGTTCATCATGATTTAACTGTTCTGAGTTCACGATTTCATCTGTCTGCAGCAGGCTGGGCTTCACTTCCTTCTCTACCTTGTCAGTCTGGTTTGCTAAACCACAAACCTTGGTTTCTGTCCCTCCACTGCCCTCTGTGTCCCCCGAGTCTCTGCTTTTGCAGAGTCTCCTTTGGTTATTCTCAGGATTGCAGCAAGCTCTTTGGAAAGACTCAGAGCTCCTGCTGGCTCCTGCTGGTGGTGGCTCTGCTGTCCGGGGCGGACGCTCATCTGTGTTCTCACGACCCCGGGTGCTGGTGGGACCCAGGCTCTCTTGGGCCTGAAAGTGCTGGACTGGGTGGAGAAAAAAATTCCTAGACTGAGAATTCTGCATCCCTGGTGGCAGCATGTGCTGGACAGGATGCAGAAGGCCTTCGGCGGCGTGGTGGGTGGCCTTTAGAGGCGCCGCAGCATTCTGAATCTGGACAAAGCTGCCTGCGGTGGAGGCACACTTGTGGCATAAGGAGTCACCCATCTGCTGGCAGTGGATTTCTGGCAATCCATACTTTCGGTGGGTGTAGGCATTGGGGCAGTTACATCTCGGATTGAGAGAGAAGTGACACATGGTGTCCTGCTCCAGACAGGGCTGCAACAAGGCCGAGCCTGGCTCACTTCTGGGGCTTTTGGTGAGTTCGCTGCTGTAGGCTGCAGACATGGGCATCCTTAAATTCTTTGCTTGGCCATTGAAAAATTCGGAGCAGATGCATGGCCCTTCATAAGCGGTCATGTCTGAGGAAGTGCAGCTGTGAGAGCCCAGGGGCTGTAACTCATACAACTCATGTTCCAGTTCGGATTTCTGGCCCCTGGCATCTACACTGTAAGCGTTGGTGGCTTTGCCTGGTGCCCTGCCCCCAGGCCTCGCAGCCGAGGTGTGGGAAAAGGCACTACACTGGAGCTTTTTGGGTAAAGGGATCTGGCCACAGGTGCCTTGAGGTCCCAGGCACCGACACAGGCACTGGAAGAAGAAGGTGGCGAAGGCCCAGCTGACGCACATGACAAGCATCATGAAGGTGCCCAGCTGCGTGTAAGCCAGGACCGTGGAGGGCATCATCATGGCACCCGCCACGAAGGTGGTCAGTGCAGCCACGGCGATCGCAGAGCCCATACGACCCAGAGAGAAGATGACCTTGCCCTCTCGGTCGGGATCTGGGGCCAGGCGGTATGCCACCCCGTAGTGGACTGCAAAGTCCACCGACAAGCCAACTGCAACCGAGATGGTGACGGACTCCAGCACGTTCAGCTCCCAGCCCAGCAGGACAAGGGACCCAACTGTGACAAATATGGTCCCAGCTATGGAGGCGATGGCATACAGGCTTATGATGATATTACATGTGGTCAGCAGCATCACACTAAACGCGACGGCCACCGAGAGCCCCATGGCAATGAGGGTGCCATCGGAAAGGCTGTCCTGCAGGTCATAGAACTCCAGGTTGCTGACGAACCAGCCGTGGCTGAGGCCCTCGGGGGCCGAACTCAGCTCGTGGGAAATCCATGAGTCCACCTCCTTGTAGAACTGCTGCATCTTCTCATACGCCAAGGTGAAGAGGAAGGTGCTCTGGAACTCCAGCACCACGGCCCTGATGGTGTCGTTGATGTCGAACCTAGGCCCCGGGGTCTTGTTGTTCAGGTGGTACCCCGTGCTCCTGTCCAGCTCCATGATGGCCTTCTTGATGCACAGCTCGAAAACCTCTTGCTTATAGGGGAAGCTGCAGTGGCTGCAGCAGGGGTACAGGGCCGGCTCGTCACAGTCCTGGTTCTCCATCCACTGTTTGAAGGTCTCGATGAAACAGCTGGTGAAGTCCTGCTGCTCAGTCTGGTGGAAGAAGGTCTGGTTCCTCAGTTTCTGACAGAAGTGTAAAATCCAGGCCTGGGAGGCCGGGCTAGCAATGTTGAACGTGCTATCGAGTGTCAGCTCCCCTTTGCTCTTGGGGTTCAGAGGGTCACCGCTGTCTTCTGGAGACACGCCCCAGATTACTGTGATGGGCATGTGGAGCTCCTCTCCATGGTGAACCCGCTCGAACATGAACAGCTTCTTGAACTCCGCATCATAGCGCTCGAAAGGATGAGAGGACCTGAACACCTGGAACTCAGATAACTCCAAGGAAGGCAGTTTCATCTTTGGGTTTATGCACACGATGTAGGCCCCGCCCACAGTCAGGGCAAGGAACCAGACGAGCCAAAGGTAGCGGAACTTGATGACGATGCAGGGCAGCACCTTTTCAAAGAAAATCCGAGATGCCTCTGAGATGGCGAAAAGCGCCTTGCGGCCCTTCCGGCAGAGCACTGTCCAGCAGCTCTTGTGGTAGGCCTGCGGCTGGGGCTTTCTGAAGCAGGTGAATATATTGAGGAGATAGCGCTCATGCAGAACAATGACAGCCGGAAGCCAGGTAACCATCAGGACATAGTTCACCAATATAGCGGTCCCCGCATACACCCCGAAGCACCTGATTGCCGTGATGTTACTGACGTAGTTAGCGTAGAAGGCGGCGGCGGTGGTGAAGCTGGTGACAAACATGGAGAGGGCTGCATGCTGCAAGGTGACGCTTACCGCCTCAGACGTTTCTGCACGGGGCTTGTCGGACTTGGTGTAGTTCCAGACGTCGCACAGGACGAAGGCGTCGTCGGCGCCGATCCCGACCAGGATGATGAGTGCAGTGAGGTTCATGAATGGGAAGAACTCGAAGTTAAACACGACTCGGTAAAGGAAGTAGGAGACGATCAGGGAGCTGATGATGGCAAACATGGTCATGAGCGTGATGAACACGGACTTGGTGTAGACACACATGATGAGAAGGACGATGGCGATGGCGATGGCGGGGTACACGGTATCCATGAGGAGGTAATCCTGAAACAGACTGTGCTTGATGCCAAACTCGATCCCTGTCACGGTGGTGATGCCGTCCGAAGAGTTCCAGTTCTCAAAGTTGTCCAGGTAGATGTTCATCATGCTCTCCCCTTTCTCCGTGGGGGAGAAGAGCATGCTGTACTTTAAAGCTGGCACGGCGTAGTCAGCCGTCTTGGAGGTCATGAAGTCCTTGTCTACCAAGTAGTGGAGAATCTGGTACACGGCGTTGTATTTGGTACACTTGCGTGGCACGTTGGTGCACTTGAGCTGGTCCTTCCTTCTGGCCGCCTTGTCCCAGCAGTCTGGCCCCAGGGTGCCGTTCTGGTAGTGCTTGGCACAGGTCCGAAGCAGCTTCAGCGTGTGAGAGACATCTCGCTCGACAATCTTCTGACAGGACGATCTGTTATTCAGAATGGCGATGTAATTCCCCAGGGTCCAGCTGGGGCAGCAGGAGACGGCGGTGGTCCTCTGGCAGAGGTCGCTGAACTGGGGGTGGGATCTGATCTGTAGAGACAGACATGCAGAAGGAGCGGAGTTTACATGGGCCAGGCGGGAACAAGGCAGGCACAGAGGCCAAACAACCCTCCTTCACTGTGTGAGCCGGTGTGTACACAGGTGAGCACGCCCACAAGATTCATCTTAGGGCTGTTCACCGGGTGGCTAGGCTTTGAGCAGCAGACTCCTGTTTGGGAATGGCATACAGGTGTAATGCCATGGCAACCAGTACTGAGTCTAGTTTAAGAAGGGAGGTAAACGTAACATCCCCTTAGTACACAGGTCTTTTCAGAGTCACTGTGGAAGTAATAGAGTGGACAGGCTTTATAGCGTATAAACTCACCGGAATCAGGAAACAACTGTCCAACTGCTGTTTCTGCTAAAATTCTGGCTCTTGGAACAAATGTTTTGGTGATAAAAGTCACCGCAAATCCCAACAAACACAGTTGAAAGCAAACACACTGGTCCTAGAGGTCCTACTGGCTGGGACACACCCTCAAACTCACCCTTACAGTCGGATCCCCAGCATGACTGTACAGACAGGCAGAGATTCTGGGAGGATCAGTGATTAGTGGCTCGCGGGAGTCTGCTGGTGCCTTTTGGTGCGACATCGTGACACAGAGATGGCCCCACCTTAGACGGGCACCCACTGGACCCTGAGTCTGCAGACCCCTTGGTCTTAAAACTTGCCAGATTCTAGAACTATGAGAAGTAAATCGTTTTAAAAATAAATTATCTAGACTAAGATACTTTGTCAGCCTGAATGGAGTAGGACCGAACTCTATTTGACAAATCAAAAAGTGACCGGATTCTTGAAAAGTTTAGACTGTTTACCGAAATAAGGTGAGAAGCGTCAAATTTTAAGGTCAAAACAGTTTCATATCTGATTTTAAATAATTCAAGTTAATAAATACAAATAAATCAAAAAGTAGAATTTTAGTTCTTCTACATCTTCAGGTTTATTCAGGTTGGCTAAACCCTTGAAAATGGCAGGACCTGTGGTGACTCTGGGCTGCTCTGGGCAGTGTGTCCCAGCATGCTGTCCCTGCTCTGGGCAGTGTGTCCCAGCATGCTGTCCCTGCTCTGGGCAGTGTGTCCCAGCATGCTGTCCCTGCTCTGGGCAGTGTGTCCCAGCATGCTGTCCCTGCTCTGGGCAGTGTGTCCCAGCATGCTGTCCCTGCTCTGGGCAGTGTGTCTCAGCATGCTGTCCCTGCTCTGGGCAGTGTGTCCCAGCATGCTGTCCCTGCTCTGGGCAGTGTGTCCCAGCATGCTGTCCCTGCTCTGGGCAGTGTGTCACAGCATGCTGTCCCTGCTCTGGGCAGTGTGTCACAGCATGCTGTCCCTGCTCTGGGCAGTGTGTCACAGCATGCTGTGCCTGGGCAAAGCTTCTCTTCTCGAGCCCAGTCTTGTCACAGTGAACTATGACCACTGCTGAATTATAAAGCTGGTTCAATTCCACTCTCAGGTTAGAGGAGCCCCCCCTCTGCCCTTAGGATTAGAGTAGAAATCACCCCCTTCCTAGGCCTGGCACCAGAGCTAAGGCAGCCCCGGTCTTAACACTTGCCCTCAACTTTATTTACCTAAGGTTGTTCTAGGGAACCACTCCAAAGTTCAGAAAGGGTGTGGAGTTTTTCTAACGTGATATAAAACAGTCTGTATCTGGATTATCTAGGCCTTGCCGACTGTTCATTAAAGTATCTTCCCAAGGCGGAGAAGTTGACTGGCACACACAATCGTTTTAGAAGCTGACTTACCTAAGGACTGAGCTACATATCATTCCCTAAGGCCCGGGTAAACTGGAACTAGTGTGTGGGGAGAGGTGTGGACGGTACTAGGAAGCTGTGGGCTGGAATTGCACATGGAGACTCATTATAACGTTTGAAGTTTCCTAGGTTTCTGTGAGTTCCAGGCCAGTGAGGGTTATATAGTGAGATGCTGTCTTAATAAACCAAACCAAGACAGGAGCAAAAAAAAAAAAAAAAAAAAAATCAAAATCCTCAAACAACAAAACTAAAACCTAAAATTATTTGTTTTGGAGAATTTTTAGTGGGAGGAAAAAAAAATAAGCCAAAGAGTTACTATCTAAATGCAAGAGCGTATGTTTTACTTTCATGAAAATTCAACTTAAAAGGTTATTTCTATTGTAACTTGAGGAAATGAGCTAGTGAGCCCTGGGACCCAGGAATAGCATCCCCAGGATTTATGGCAGAGAACAGTTTACCCCCAGAGAGCAGGACACTCGTGCAGCTGCTGAAATGCCTGAGCAAAGCTGACGGAAATGCAGCTGTCGGCTACCACTGGACAGGGGGCAGGGCGCTGTATCCTTGCATCGCCCTTTTTTTCTAGCAATAATGGGGATTTTATATGTATATTTTACCAAAGATTGAAAAGTTGAGCATTATAAATACCAACTTAGTAGTTCATTGACTCCTATAAAAAACTAATGCTAGTTTCCCCCGGGGGACAATGGTGTTAGCTGATAACAACATTTGGAAAAAAACTCTTAAGTTCTCAAGGGGGTGAGAAAGAGTCACAGAGGAAGACCTCACGATGGGCATGCTCTAACTACCCCTTCAGGATGCTGACATCCTGAAGGAGGGACTGGTACACTAGGGAGTGCCTGTGCACCCAGCAGGCCAGGCCCTCCACTCCTGTCTGAGTACCTGCACACACTGTGGTCCTTTCCCTCAGTTTACCTACAGAGTGGCAGAGAAACCAGACAAAGATAGTGGTTACAACTTAACAGAAGTATACTGTGTGTACATGGGGAACGACAGAGGACGTGCCAAGTCTGAAAGTGTCTTATCACAGTGGCAGCAACTAGTCTGTCGTGACTGGTGAATACAGAATTCAATATGGTAGTCTGAGGCAGACAAGACTGGCAGCTAGCTATCTCTTCATGCAGGAGGCAGATGTATTCTTGTCATACTCTGGGAAAAGGGATCCCTTGGAATAATTCCAAAACCTTACAAGTTTGTAAAAATAAGATAGTTTCCAAAAACAACCCCTCGTGGGGAACACAGCCCTCTAATCCTAGCAATTTGTCATTGTGGTTGTGGTCTTCGCATGGTTCCCTAGTGAGACAGTAGCAGGACTGGAGCTGACTAAAATAGGGGGTAAAAGAGAGGAGAGAGAGGAGAGAGACCAGGAGGGTTTAAATGATACCTTAACTTTAGTACTGGCTAAATTGGAGGCACTTTAAGAAGCCGAGAAAAGAGAAAGGAAGATGAGGCACAAACATCAGGCCCGGCTGACTCCTGGCCTCTCCTGGTAACCAAGCCCCACAGAGAGCTGAAGGGAGATTAGAGCGGAGTGGGGGCAAAGGCCTTCCCCTTGGAAGAAGCGTCAGAAAATACATAGGCTTCTGAGATGCTGGAGAGTCCAGCAGTCCGTGAAGGTTAATCTAGTAAGCCAGATCCTCAAAGAATTTCAAATTCCTTTTGTGAGCTGAGTCCTCAAAGCTCCAATACCTGAATGTGCAGAGACTGGCACAGGCAAAGGGCTCCCGGGGCGTGAAGTTCAGAGAGGCCCTTCATTTATGAATGCCTGCTAGTCAGTGGGTCCTCTAGGACAGAAGCAAGGACTGGAGAGAGTCAGGGAAGCAATGGGGGCTAAGAACAGGACACCTCTGTGGGGAGGCAGACAGGCCAGTAGCATCAGAAACAGAGCCACTCTTTCTGGAAGCCTCTCTCTCTCTCTCTCTCTCTCTCTCTCTGAATTGAGAGCACAGGTGGCATGTAATTTCAGTGGAGCAGAATGCAATCTCACATTTGCAACTGGTTTCAAAGGGGTATTAATTCAACAAGTTTTAACAAATATAACTATGTCTTTTGAAGCAGAGCCCAACTTCAGGCTCCCAAATGACGGTTTAATCATTTAATGTGGGTCTGCAACTGGCCATACCAAATACTCCTTTGGATGCCTGTTTTGGGTGTGTTCCCCGAATTCTCGCTTTGTAAACATGCTGTTAAGAACTGGGCTGGTGAGATGGTTCAGTGGGTAAAGGTGCCTATGGCCAGCCTTGAGGACCTAAGTTCAATCCCCAGAACCCACAAGGTAGAAGAACTGACTCCTGCAAGTTGTCCTCTAATCTCACATGTGTGCTGTGGTAATATGTGTACCCAGGCACATGTGCACTCATACACATATGCACACACGCAGATTAAAAAAGGAACTATGTAAACAACATAATACTTCTTTTATCAAGAGTATGGGGGGGTGGGGAGATGCCTCAGTCTGTAAAGTGCTTGCTATGTAAGCCTGAGGACCTGAGTTCGAATCTCAGAATCCACGCTTATAAATCATAGCAGACCGAGCCAGGCATGCTGGGACATTCTATAATATCAGTGGTAGGGACACGGTAGGTGACAGGTAGATCGCTGTGCGTTCTCCAGACAATTTAGTCTGCCCATCAAGTTCCAGGCCAGTGTGAGGAAGGGTGGCCGAGGCTATGCTCTGGCTCCCACGTGTGAATTCAGGTTTCCGATTGTATACTTGCCCCTCTCCTAATTAACCACCCCCTGGTGACTCTGGAGGACTAATACCTCAGACGGGGATTCTGCTGTCTGGCTGTCGAGGTCACTTACAGCCCCCAGCAGGCACATAAGGGGCTTTGCTTAATCGAGGGCAAGTCTCACCCTCACTTTCATTCTCCTCCCTTACTTCCCCTTTCCATACTCTTTCCACTCCCATTCTTGTTTGGCGCCCCTTCCGTGTAAGCGTGCCTCACAAGGATCACTTGACACACTCACACAGAGGGAGCATGGCTGCACTCTTTCACTGCTGACAGACACAGTGCTGCTTTTTAAGCTAAGCGTCTAGACAATATACACTAGGAGAATGGGCTGCCGCCAACTGCTTACTCCAGGCATGCGGACTCTAACGGTCATTCAGGTAGAAAATGGCTTATGCAGCAAATCAAACTCACAAAAACAGGGGTGGGGTAGTCTTCACTACGGAAGCACAAAGCACAGAGGGTAGGGACAGACTCTGGTGGCAGATCTGGCTGGGCTCACAGGAAATGCTTGTCCTCCTGAATCCTAGTGTTTTCCAAAGCAGCAAGGTAGTTAGGGCTGGCGGAATCTGGTTTGGAGTACAGGGTCCATTGAGACAGGCACTGCATTAATGTCTTTTGATGCCCCATCTCCCGCCTCACACCCTTTCCTATCCTGCTTCCTAAGTTCTCCTTAGAAATCACGGGCTGGAGTGATCAATGATTGTGAGAGGCAGGTATGGCTTTTACTGTACAGTGACAATGATGACAAGAAACAAGGGGAGGGGGGCTGGGGATTTAGCTCAGTGGTAGAGCGCTTACCTAGGAAGCGCAAGGCCCTGGGTTTGGTCCCCAGCTCCGGAAAAAAAAAAAACAAAAAAAAAAACAAAAAGAAACAAGGGGGAGGGGAGGTGTGCAGAGCAGGGACACTGAATGAGAGAAGACAGACAGTCTTCACTATTATCCTGAAAAGAAAGCTGTGAAGTAACAGAAGGCCACCATGTTGACAGAATGTGAGCGGCAGAGGAGGAGGGCTCTTTATTAAAGAAGGCAGTGTGTTTGTAAAAATGAGGAAACACAGGACTGATGCTGGGATCCTGACAGCACTCCAGCCTGCTGGGGCTTGCTCCACAGTGGAAAGCCCCATCGGCATCTCATTGGTCAGACACCTGGACAGGGGGAGACGTTTCCGTAACATGACTTTACTGTGCTGAAGAGACTTCAGCTGTATTTTACATACCCTGGAGTTATCCACATCACACATTGACTTAATTGCAGGTAAATTCCACAGGGTCTCCCCTCCTGCTGAAGCAAACACCACTCTGGAGTAGCCATCACCTGCGATGATGAAGAGGAAAATGCTTATGAGTTATTCATTAGACAAGAGGTGGAGCTCGCAAACAGCCCAGAGACTGCACAGACAGTTTGTTAGCAGCAGGGAAATCTTTTCTTTGATTTCAGGAAAAAGTGTGTGTGTGTGTGTGTGTGTGTGTGTGTGTGTGTGTGTGTGTGTGTGTGTGTGTTAGTGTCACTTTAGCTCAAAGCTTGTGCCTTGTTGCATAATGACCTTCTAGTACGTATCTAACAAATCTATTTCTGATCACATTATAACTAGGAAGAAAAGGCTGTAAATTATCAGCAGAAAATTAACTGAAGGTATTTCTTCTTTCCTATAATGGCAAACGAAATATTAAATGGTACGCTAGAGAATATCAAAAGGGATCATAAGGGTAATTTCTCTGGCAGCTGACTACAGGAGAGTTAAAGCTCTCCCAGGAGAGGCCACCTGAGTGCTGGAGCACTGTGTCAGCCAGGACCACAGATGCACTGCACATGGTGACCATGCTCAGGGCTACCCTTTTACCCCGGAGTCTAGAGAAAGAATCTGAGTCACAGTAACACCAACATAGACATATGTTCACATAGACTAGGTGTGAACAAGGAGGTGTGTGGTGCAGGGGAAGGGGTGTGGTCTTTATGTCAGACCTGGCTGTGACCAGTCCCTGTCACTCATCCCCTGGGTGACCATATGCAAGCAGTGCTAGTGGCCCTGGACCTACTTCCTCATGTGTAAGCCATGACAAGACCTATGTCAAATAATCCTGAGAATGAAACCGGAAGCAGGTACTCCATGAGAAGGCTTCTGTCTGGGTTACTTAAAAGGTTTAGAATGTATCAAAGGAAACAAAGTAGACTAATTTTACATTATCTACAAATGGCTTTATTTGTGATCACTCAATTGTCCTTAGCAAACACTTACGTTCACCTATTGTCTTCTGTACACCGAGTTTGGACAGGAAATCAGCCCTGAGGAAACACTATGTTTCCTTAGGAGCCCACAAGGGCTTTAGTCAAGTCAGAGTTTATTGCTCAGGAGAAAGCTATCGGTGAGGACTACTGGAAACAAAACTAGACTTGCGTCCTGAATTTGCTATTGTTCTTACTAAGACATTGATACGTACAGACTAAGCAATGTGTAATAATGTGTGGAGAGGAAGAACAAAACCAACCAGTCGGAGTGTAGAATAATCAGAATTCAGTTTTTCTAGTCTGTGTTTTAAGAGGCAGAGAATGTTTGAACTTGAACTTGCACTGCTGCTGAGAATTGGTATAAAATTGGGATCTCCTTCCTCTCCCTCGCTATCTGAGATATCAGATCTAAGAGGGGCCTCTGCTCTAAGGGGCAGGGGGTACCAATGAAGGGAGTTTTCAACAAGTTGAAACCAAAAGAATGTCACTATGACTATTTGCTCAGCTGAAACCATTACGCTGAACCCTCACTCCTAGTCGCTCTGGCCACCAGACAGCCACGCCATCGGCAGTTCCCCACCACCTCCTGTAGGCCCTTCCAGGCAGCTGCTGGGTAACAAGCCAGCTTTAAGCATAACTGAATTTCTCCTGTCAGCTGGATGGTGACATTTAGAGCCCTGTGGTTCCACATGGAATCTGCATCTTGCAATGCTTAGGGCTCAATTCCTCGAGGCCCCATTCTGCCGTAGACAGGCAGTGGCAGCTCCTGCAGCCACAACCGGTGCCCCAGGGCCCACCCTCAGCAGCACGGCCACATGTCCCTTCCAGCCAGGCTGACCCACTGGGCCTCTAGGTTCACTTCTCTGTTTCCACTGTTAAGTGAGGAAGCAGGGAAGGCTCCTTTCTGTCCAGTTCACACTTATGACTTTGTCACAGCTTTGTCACATGGTCCCTTGTTTCTGGCAGGTCATCATATTGAGGGAACTTGGTGCAGATACCTTCTGCCTCAGCCTCCCAAGAAGCTGGGTCTACGGGCATGCACCACCACACCTGGCATGTTTGCTTTTATTTAAACAAAGCTATGAAACTTTTTTGCTAATAAATTTATTTATATTTAATTAAGAATATGTACTTGTTAGCTGGTCCAGAAACATGTAGGAAAAAGGATTTGACATATGACTTGAAAGTTCAGACAAGGAAGAAAATTTTTATTAACTGCTTCCTTCAATTTGAGCAGAATCCTTTCCTTAATTTTTATCACAGATAAACTCCTAGACTAGTGTCGACTATCCTAGATGTCAGTTACTTCGCTGGCATCTATGACTATAGAACCGGAGAAAGTTGGGCAGGCTGCAGTTGAGACTTGGGTCCCATTCCACCTTGACCACCAGGAAGCCGCTGGGTCCACCCACCCACGTGCGGCTCACTCACTTGGAACGTCGCAGAAGAAGCTGTCCTTCTGGAAGTTCCAGTCTACTTCTCTTCTCTCTCTCTCATGATGATCGCCTGACCATCTGTCATCCCGGCGGCTGAAAGGGAAAAGCAGTCTGGCCTTTGATAAAGTTCTAGCCGCTTCAAGGAGACGGGCGGATTCTAACAGTGCAATCCTAAAGCAGGACTCCCTTCTGACCTGGGCCAGTCCCCTACTTAGCATCTGATATTAAGCGGACAGGATTCATGTGGGCAACACCAATTTCCCACGAAGGAAGAGAAGTCTCCCTTGCCTCGCAGTTCAGCAAGGCATTTCAGTGACAGCTGGGTGGCAGCTGGCCTGTCTTAGTTTGTCATTGGGCAGTATTTTATCTATGAGTTATAGAAAGTAAATGATTACCTTTTGGCTTGCTCTTCTGCATACTTATACGGATAGTTGGCCAACGTCGCTTTGTAGCCTGTGTTTTTCATCATGTTATTCCAGGTGACCAGCCTCTGTCCTATTGCAGTCCCTCTTGGTTCAAAACCCTAAGACAAATAAATAGTACATGCTCCCCTGAGAATATTTCATTACCCACTAAGTACAATTTTCCTACCAGCTTAGGAAAGCAACGTCAATGTGATGTAGAGTTTTCAACGGGAAACATAGGCATTCCTCACGACTGCTGAGGTGACCTGTGCCAATGCAAGGCCTTTGGGATGATCATTGCCTCTTAGCTGTGACAAAGTCATAAGGTTCTCTAGTTACAAGTCTCAGGAAGTGGGAAAATGTATCAGAACTTACCTGTGCCCAAGCACTTAGTTAAGTGCATAATTCTAACTATAGGAACTATGGTCAAATGAAATTGTGTTATGCACTGGTACGGAGTTTTACCACGAGCACATCTTTATCATGTTTGCCTCCCTACTCCACCCCAGAGGAGCATGGACTCAACAGGCCGTTATCTGTTATTTACACAGAAATGCCTTTAACTTCTGGGAAGTGGGCAGAGATACACATATTAAGATCTTCGTAAAAATACTTTCTGAGTGTGTATACTGTTCAATATTCAACCTCCTTGATTAAACATGGGGACAGAGAAGTTGGATGTCCCCACTTCTTGTGCAGCTGAGGGTTCCTTGCCCTTACATAAGAGCATAGGTCACACACACACCTTCACTTGCAGAACGAGAGCTATATTACGCGCTTACTGGTGGCCGCAGTAAGTTTTTGGAGAAATGAGCTGGTGTGGTGGCTCAGACCTGCTGACAGGAGGATGACAAGTTGAAGGAGCTTTGGTATAAGACTCTCTCTCAAACACAAAGAAGGAAAGAGGTGCTAATATACACATTGTGCATTTAAGTACTTAATTCAGGGAGACGGTCTCAGGCTTCACCCAAGTCAGGTTCTCCTTACCAGCAGTGGGTCAGAGAAGTCGGGGAGCTCCGGCACTAAGACTCCCACCAGGGCGCAGACCACGATGAGCAGCGTGCACAAGCCCAGGACCACCACAGGCCAGTCGGCTAGCAGGGCAGCATAACTACATGGCACAAAAGGAGCACAGAGAGGATGTCTGAGAAGCAGTGTGGAGGGAAGGCTACAGGGGATCAGGGTTAGATCCCCATATTTTAAACCAGCACAGGTATTTACCGATATGATAAGAAGTATTTATACACATTGAACATTTCAAGATCATTCTCCTTTTGTTTTACAGATAAAACAGCAGTTCTTTTAATAGAAAAAAAAGTCTATATACAGGTTCATGTAGAGAAATCTAAAAAAAAAAAAAAACAAAAACCAAAGCAGACACTTCTTAGAGCCACTCTCTTTCCTCATAGAAAGAAGTGAATACAGATTATCAGCAGACTGAGTTCACAAGGCCAGGGTGTTCACTTAATCAGTGGAGCATCAGTACCCAGAACAGAACTTTGTAGGAGGGACCCAATTAATTTGTATTGACTAGTGGTCCACCACAGGCTGGCTCCAGTCTCTCCCTCCACTACCAACCCTCTCACTGGCTTTCTTCACACACCGTCTCTCACTGTGGGGGCTACTTTCAATCCCTCTCGCACTGAGCATCGACCCCCTCACTCTGCCAGCTGTGTTCACAGGTAGACACCGTGTCTGCCAGAACCCAGAGAAACAACCTTTTCTAAGTGTCACAGGTATACACTGTGTCTGCCAGAACCCAGAGAAACAACCTTTTCTAAGTGGCAAAGTATATGTGGAGGATTCTAGTTGCTTCAATCTTTATCAGAAGAAAAAAACCCCGAAACATACAGAGTGTGACCACTACTTTCAACAAGGTCAGTCCTCTTGGCTACTGTGATGGTGAGCTCTAATTCATGGGGAAGAGCCTTCTTTTTTTTTTTTTTTTTATTAACTTGAGTATTTCTTATTTACATTTCGAATGTTATTCCCTTTCCGGGCCAACATCCCCCTAACCCCTCCCCCTCCCCTTCTTTATGGGTGTTCCCCTCCCCATCCTCCCCCCATTGCCGCCCTCCCGCCAACAATCACGTTCACTGGGGGTTCAGTCTTAGCAGGACCCAGGGCTTCCCCTTCCACTGGTGCTCTTACTAGGATATTCATTGCTACCTATGAGGTCAGAGTCCAGGGTCAGTCCATGTATAGTCTTTGGGTAGTGGCTTAGTCCCTGGAAGCTCTGGTTGCTTGGCATTGTTGTTCATAAGGGGTCTTGAGCCCCCTCAAGCCCGGGGAAGAGCCTTCTTAAGTATGTATTTGTGAAGAATTTCTGTGAGAACATGCTAGTAGTTACAAATACAGCCAGGGTCTCTAAAGGAAACAATGCTGTACAGCTTTTCCAATCTCTAAGTGGAGAGTCAGAGTACTGGCTTTGAAGTTCCACAGAACTGACTTGGGATTTTTCACTGCAAATTACCACCCTCATAAAGGAATTAAGCCACACCAGAGCTGTGCCTTACGGAGCTTGGCCTGGCATTCCCCACGGCTGTTCTGCTGGAGCACCTTTGCACAGACAAACGCGTGAGCAGCAGTCAGTACTTACTGCTCTGTTAGTGGCCCGCGTGCCGTGCACTGAGCATCCTGGGCTCACACGTCACAGTGCTGACGTTTAGGCACTGATGGGCCAAGGAATCGGTTAGATCTGAAAGGCTGAGGTAATCTGCTTCTAGACTCCGCCTTTTAATAATGTGCTTCCATCCGTCTTCTCAATCAGAAGTGAAACCAAAGACATGAGGAAGACGTAAACTTGCCAACCTCGGCTTCAACAACTCACACTTAAACATTTCTAGGGCTGAAGAGATGGCCCAGCTGTCAAGGGCTACTCACAACTGAAAGACAAGATTCTGTCCCCAGTGCCCAGTCGTCTCTCCAGCTACCCTTGTCAAACCTTAGTCCAAGCACTTGGGAGACAGATGCAGGTGGATTTCTGTGAGTTCAAGACCAGCCTAGTCTACACAGTAGTTTCACATCAGCCAGGACTACACAGTAAGACCTTGTTTCAAGAAGAATAAAAATTCCTGCCCCAGTAGTAGTAATTTCTCTCTGCGAAACCACAGACATGCTCAGGACACTGAGGTGAGCATTATTGGCTTATTGCAAATTCCAGATTTAAGACTTCATTGAGAGAACAGTTTGTCAGGCAAGAGGGAACTGCCTTTAAGGATAATTGTTGATGTAATGGGAACACGTGAAGCCAATGTGCTGCCTGGGGTGGTTCCACGTCCTCCCTGAGTGTCGTACATCCTTCCACTCTCTTCCCCGTCCACCAAACGCAGACTTGGGACATCACGGGTTTGAAGCAATGATCCCCTTGGTGTCAGTGGCCCTTCTGAGACACCCTGCTCCTCACTTCACACTTTAAAAAGAACGCCTTTAGAATACCAGCCCTAAGAAGCGAGAATGGCTGCAGGCCTAAGCATTTATTCACTCTACGCTAAAGGGATCCATCCACTACCTTTCAAACGAGCCACAAGTTGTTCCTTCTAGCATGTTATCAATGGAGGGCAGCGGCCTACATGGCTTAATCTCCAACTGTGGCTCGATTTACCCACAGAACGGATGGCCTTGCTTCGTGTTCTTGAGAAACACGCTTATACATGCACAGAAACCCTAAGGCCTCTTTCAGTTACTGCTTTCCTCTCCTTTGAGATCACATGGTTTTGATTGCACAGCCCTGCCACACGCAGAGCATGTGCACCGGGGACATGTGACATATGGCAGGTTTCTGGTTGGGTCTTGGGCACATTCTTCCACACGAGTTTAACCTCACTGTGTCACAGTTCCTTCCGCACACAGCTGATGTTCCCACGCTGGCCTCTCCTGCAGACAATGGTTCTGCAGACAATGGTTCTGCAGACAATGGTTCTGCCGTCTTGAGTTGAGCATTGTGGGGAGATGCACAGCCCTCTAGACAAGTGCTTCTCCCAAACTACTGAAAGGGCCTCTGTCTTGTGTGGTCTAAGCCCAGCTATGGGCTCTACAGAGAACATATTTGTCTCATGTGTGATACAAAGTCCAGACAATGGTTATAATATCATGATTAAAAAAACCTATAAAACTGAGAGGAGTAAAGAAAATGTAAAATGACTTATAAAACACACACAGACACACCTATAACATTTCACTTCTGACAGTAGAGTATGTTCCTGCTATTTACTTTGAAAGGTCAACCACATGTGCGTCAGAAGAATTTTTAAAGGTCTGGCCTTTCACTACAAACTGGCCCGCACATCAGGTAACACTTACCTTGTGCTCACCTGCTCTAACTGGGAGGTGTTTATAGAGGAACACAGCACAACTGTGACTTCAGTCCTTTTCTGTAACACTTGGGTTAGGCAGGAAGTGACCCGGGGAATGGCTGCGGGGAGCTTTTCCTGAGGGGAGGGCATGCAGTTCTAACCTGGTTCACCACTGTATAAAGTTCATGTCATCGGGCTGAAATCCTCTTAGAAACAGGGTCCCTTACATGAATCCATGCACCATGACTGTGCAGGATGGTCCCCTGGCTGAAGATGGCACTGCTGTGCTAGACTGTTGTCCAGTAGGGAGACCCTTGAATACGCTTACAGAGGCCCAACTGCATTGCCAGGCTGACTCTGGACACAGACCTGGAGCAACTGTTAGTGAGTCTTGCAGAACCTCCTCTGCACAGGTAACATCATAGAAGGGCACGCTCTGAACTGGCTACTCAGTCTCCATAGTGAATTATCTGCTCCTCTCCTGGCTTACCCTTTGTGGCCTCTCTAGAAACCTTTTTCTCTTTCCACAAACTCCCCTGAAGGGTGTGACTTGACTGGGGTTCCTCTCCTGGCCAGCCCTCCCACCTTAGTCCCTAGTAGACTTTACTCTGCTGACTTCTTGGTTTCCAAACCTTACGGATCTGAGCAAACAGTAAGATCTTGTGTTCACTCTTCTTTTCTAAGGAATCCTTCCTCCCATAGCCAATTGCTTTCCCCAATAATCCTTCCAATTTGCCTTGTCACTTAAGGACAGGCATTTCAAAATGCTCAGAATGGTTCTAGTGGCATCAATTATCAATCTAATGGGAAGAATGACTCAGATTCGAAAAAACTCACACACAAAAAAATAGGACAAACAACTCCTTTTGTGAGATATCAATTCATCTCTAATAGTAAACCAAATGGTAAGGATGCAAGGCATTGTGGGAATGCAAAGATTGGCTCAAGGATGTTATAACTAAAGTGTAGACATTCAAATGGGCACAGATACCCACAAAAGCAGGCAAAGGAGGACAGAAGCAACAATTTGCCAGTGGAAAGACAGGAGGCCATTTCTAGGTGAGGTGGGACTGGAGAATCAATCAGGAAGCTGTGCTGAGTAAGCTGTATTGATAGGTTGATATGCTAAAAGACGGTATTAAGTTTTTAAAAACCAATTTGGCAGCAGACGAAACCCAAGTCTTTTCAAAATGTTAAACCTTTCGTCGGCTGAGAACATCATTATTTCCAGATAAGTGAGGCTCTCTTTGTTACTATGGCCTGTTTGTGTGTACATCTTTCCCATCTCTGTTTCTCTCACTTGTAGGAAGGGGTAAAAGTGGAAGAACTAGGTCATGTATGGAAGAACTAGGTCAAGTATAGAAGAACTAGGTCATTCACATACAGCATAACAGAATATGATTAGGCCTGAGAAGGAAGGAACTTATGACGCGTGCTGGAATATGAATGCCATGCTAAACAGAGTCAGTCATGGTGGACAAGAGTTAGTGACTCTCCTCAAATTTAGAAACAACAAAGTACAATCATGGTTGCCAAGACTATGGCAGTGAAAGGAAACGAGAACAAAGTGATTATCTAGCATTTCAGTTTTATAAGACGAAAATATGAATATACAGATATATAAAATATCATAAAATTGTGCTCTTCAAAATGGTTTAAAACTAGGGCTGGGGAAATGGCTCAGTGCATAAAGTGCTTGCTGTGCACCGAGCCTGGAACCTCGACAGCCAGTAAAGCCAGGTACTGGGGACTGAAACAGGATCCTGGCAACTGCTTCCTGGCTGAAACCACAAGTTCTAGGGTCAGTGAGAGGCTCTGTCTCAAAACCAGGTGGACAATACTAGGGACACTCCAGAAGAGACCCAGAGTTGACATGCAGATGCTCTTGGTTCACGACTGATGCTCTAACATCTGCTGGCCCTGGTCCCAGTTCCTATAACACAGACACAAAGGAAAGCTAAAGTGTAATTTATAGATTGCATTTTGCCAAAGTTTTAAGTATTATTTCAAACAGGAGAGTTTGCTACTGAGAATTTTACTAAAGACAGTGAGCACTCCCCTTGGGATGCAGAGTTTTACTCTAAACCAGCAGTTCTCAACCTTCCTACTTCTGTGACCCTTTAATACAGTTCTTCATGTTATGGTGAGCCCCAACAATAAAATTATTTTGTTGCCACTTCATAACTGTAAATTTGGTACTGTTATGAATTATACTGTAAGTATCTGATGTGCAAAGTTCTGATATGTGACCCCTGTGAAAGGGTTGTCTGACACCTAGCGGGGTCACCACCTCCAGGTTGAGAGCTGATGATCTGGACAGTGAGTGTTCTCCTTGGGAGGGTCGGATTGTTGTCTGCTTAAGCCCCTGTGGCAGCTGAATCTTACCGGCCACTTCAAATTTCTTAATGCAATGGTACTGTACCTAGAACGGCATTGTATGAGACAGGACCACGTGCCTAGGATCACGTTTTCTAAAAGGGTAGGACTGTGAACCTAGAACCACACTGTACAAGGGGAACAGAACCATGTACTTAGAACCACACTGTACAGGAGAATAGGACCACATCTTTGTTTTCAGGAATTCTATCTACTGTAGTTGTCTAGGATTCAACAGCTCAAAGTGCAAACAGCTCTTCTAGGGGACCCAGGTTCTATTCCTCCCACCTGTGTCTCAGCACTGCCTGGAACACTAGCTTCAGATCTGACCCCTTGGCCCTCACAGGTACCCATACTCAGTGCATATACCCCATACATACATACGTACATACTACATACATACATACACAATACCTTTACCTTAATACAGTTACAATTTATTTTTTAAAAAGAAAAACATCTAATGTAGTTGAAATAAACTACTATGCATTCAAGTCACACTAGTTGACAAAATGGCAGATACTGTTACTCGAAAAAATAAGATAATGAAGGTTTGTGTGCCTCTTCCCCCTCCACTGGGGAAAAAGAAGCCAACTTAACTAGGAAAAAAATGCAAAACAGCTAGACAAATACAAATGCAGAGCCCAAGAGAATTTAAATGATAAGAAATCTACCTTAAGACTGAAAAGCACTTTTGTAGACATGGGGTTTGAAAGAAGACAACGCATGAGAAATGCATTTTTCTTCATAAAAACATTCGTGAAGATGGTCGCAAGAACAAAATGTAGAAAGCAGAGAGATGGGGGCACAGAGACGTTATTATCAACAAGAGGACTTAAATTACTCTACCTTCTCGGGAACCTGAAAGGTCTGGACGGCCTGGAAAGGGAAAAGCAAAGAAATAATTGTCAGAAACAAAGCTACTTAGTGTAAGAAGCTTCCCCCTGTCAATGCTAGACTTAGTACTAACCCGCCACACTAACCCTGGGCTTAGTACCCCCCTCCACACACACCAACACTGGGCTTAGTACTACCCCCCCACACCAACACTGGGCTTAGTAACCCCCCTACACACACACACACACCAACACTGGGCTTAGTACCCCCCCTACACACACCCCAACACTGGGCTTAGTACCCCCCCCCTACACACACCCCAACACTGAGCTCAGCTCCCCTCCCTTGAAGACTCTCAGGAGGGTTACTAGAGATGGGTCTGGGCATGTCAAACACCTGTGGAGAAACTGAACCCCTACTGCAGGGCCTTTGTACTCCAAAAGACATGTTCAAGTGGCCAAGCAGAGGTGGCATATTTGAGGACTCCTGATAGAATCACAGCAGGACCCAAAAGTGAGTTCAGAACCCACACCCAGCAGAGTTGGTCCTCTCTCTGACAGGAGTCCTGTCCCTAAGCTCCAGTGCAAGCAGCCTCCTCCCATCCCCCAACTTGACATCAATACCTTCTTGTGCTAGAAATGCTGTTTCCTCTTTGAGACAGCAGCTCACTCCCTAGTCTTCAACTTCTTCCTACTGACCTCCCTGATCACTTTAACAAGGATGGGCTTGTGTTTCAAATCACCACCTCCTCACAGTGTCTGTAACTATTCTCTGTAATCATGGTGCCGTGCCACATAAATACACAACATCAAGCTTGCTAACGATAATTACAGACCCAGCCTCAACTTCTGAACTCTTTATCCCTACCAGATTCATTCATTTCTCGTTTGCTGGCCCATGGAAACCTTTTTAATAAATATTTGGTGAACAAACAAAGCCCACTATTCACGTTTCACTGCTTTAAAGCACAGCGGTTCTCAGTGTGGCCTGAAGACCACAGGGAGTTCCCGAAGCCCTTTCATGAGGTCTCCTAGGGTCCAAATATATTATCTATGAAGGACAGATTTTCTTCATATACCTCAACCAAACAGGCTGTCACACGCTGCCTACAATCAGACCCTGGCTCTGATGAGCACACATCAGAGAGACTCATAAGAAAAGAGGAGGAATATTCCCATCCCAGGCTGTGTTGAAGTGCTTTCCATGAAAACAGTACTTACACTAATATAGAGTGGGCTCATTATATACAGCTGTTTTCAGTACTGGAGATTGAACACACAGCCTCACACATATGAAGTATGTATACCAACAGAGTTATCGAAGACCCTCCTTTTAAAACTTTTGAGCGGACTTCACCAAGTTGATTTGGCTTGTGCTGACCTCATTCTGCAGCTCAGGAGCACTTGGAATATGCCACCCTCTCAACGTAGCCTCTGGAGTTGCTGGCATTACAGGTTTGCCTCACAGACCTAGCTTGCTGCAATACTACTACTACTGCTGCTGCTGCTGCTGCTACTACTACTGCTGCTGCTACTACTACTGCTGCTGCTGCTGCTGCTGCTACTACTACAACACTACTACTATTACTACTGCTACTGCTACTGCTGCTGCTGCTACTGCAACACTACTACTACTACTACTACTACTACTACTACTACTACTACTACTACTACTACTACTGCTACTACTACTACAACACTACTACTACTACCACCATCACCACCACTACCACTTCTTCTTTTTCTTCTTCTTCTTCTTGTTCTTCTTCTTCTTCTTGTTCTTCTTCTTCTTGTTGTTCTTGTTGTTCTTGTTCTTGTTCTTCTCCTCCTCCTCCTTCTCCTCCTTCTTCTTCTTCTTTTTCTTCTCCTTCTCCTCCTCCTCCTCCTTCTTCTCCTCCTCCTCTTCCTCCTCCTCCTCCTTCTTATTATTATTTAACTTAAATTTTCTCAGGTTCAATTCCAATAAGATAAATTTTAGCTATCTTGAATAAAACAAAACCCCTTTCCATTTTGTGTAAAGGGGCCACAGGACTAAAGTTTGAGAATGACTTTGTCAAGACAGACAGGCGTGTGACCATCTGGCGACCCGACGCCCACACTTCCTAGGTTCAGATGCTCCTGATGTGATATCTGCTGCAATGGAGCACACAGAGGACAACAACAACCTGCAATGCTGCCTCCAACCCTCCCACGCCTGCTCTGACTGCTCCCCCAGGTCAAAACCCACTCTGAGATTCCTTGAGAAGGATTTTCTTTTGTATTTACAGTTTCACTTGTCACTGAATTTCTTAAAATGTATTAATCTAATGCACAGCAAAGTCATGGATGAGACAGACTCCATGGTGCTTATACTGTAGAATGCACTGAATGTGAAGGTGTTTCTACAGAACGCGTGTGCTCTGCAATTCATGCTTTAGTCACACATCACTAAGACAGTCACAATGGAGAAGCCAGAACGAGTGCAGAGACCAGAGGTCTCAGACCAGCTCTTTGAGAGATGCATTCTGAGTGCCCCGCCCCAGCTTCAGAGACAAGCTCAGCTGGCTTGGTCGCTGGCACTCTCAGCCTACGAGCTGCGTGGGTAATTTGCCCTCAGTTCTTTCCCTGCAGCTCCTCCCATGCTTCTTCCCACTCTCAAATCAAAGCCTCCTTTCCTTTCATTATTACTGATATAAATACACCCTGCTGTGTCCACTTCTGTTGTTAGCATGTATGTGGCTTCAAGGCTATGACCATCCGGTCCGAGAACGCCAATTCACCCTTCAACAGTCATCAGTGATGCATAGTTCTTTGTCTGTGGGCATGGGGAGGCTGCAAAATGTCCTGCTTCCACATCTTCACATCCACTGACACTGCCACTGTTCCAGCCCGCTCTCAGGAGCTGGCTAATCTACTGCTGCCTGTGCTGTGGCTGTGTGTTCGTGGACCCATGAGAGAAGGGAATCCAGAGGGACAACTGTAAGATATTTGTCTCTACAGAAGAAAAGGAGTTTCAAGTCTATTCCTAGTAAGAACAATGCAGAAGAGGTTTATGGTTTATAATAAGACAATATTCACAGCATTTCGAAGACTGGTTAACCATACACTATTTCTCTGAATGTAGAAACTATCTGTAAGCTCTCTAAGTCTACATGTCTAGAGGACAAATGTCTGCAGTCCCATTTCTATACTCAGGGTAATACACAGCCCCTTTGTAGATATAACTCAGTACTTGTTAGGTCAGGACGTGACCACTCTGCTTGTGTTCAAGGATGTACATTTTGACCACTAGGAATGAAAACAGTGAGAAGCAATGGGTTTGTGGTACATTTAATTTCTCTCTGTCTGTCCGTCCCCCCATACATACTCAGTGTCAGAGTACCAGGGGAGCACAAACACCAATGGGTTTGTGGGTACATTTGATTTCTGTCTGTCTGTCTGCCCCGCTTCCACCCTCAGTGTCAGAGTACCAGGCTACCTTATATTTTCCTAAACTTTTTCCTTTGGTTTATGTCTCTGCTTCCTATAATAGGGGCTCTAGATTCAGCATCTCAGGAACTCTTACTTGGATGGTTAAATAAAAAAATTCTTCTTTAAAAAAGCACGCTATATGCACTCTGTGAACGTGGAAGTGTGCGTTAAGCACATGTGTGCAGCTGGCACCCCTCCATATAAACCACATGAGGGGATACTGTCCTCTCTCTGGTTTAGGACTCGGGATACGTATAAATATCCTGAGGATTCTGACTGTAATGGCCATCCGTGCTTTGGCTGCCACCCCCCCACAAACCTTTATTTCTCCATGCCTAATTCAATAATAATTTTTCTTACTAGCAACTGCCTTTATCTAATTTTCCTAAGGCAGTAATTTTCTTCTTCTTACACACACACACACACACACACACACACACACAGAGAGAGAGAGACAGAGACAGAGACAGAGACAGAAAGACAAAGAGCTTTTTTCGTGCCTATACACAAATGGAGTGTGTTTCTTTTTTTCTTTTCTTTTCTTTTCTTTTTTTTTACTTAGAAGTCATATTACAAAGACAAGACTACCTAGCTCTCATCAGTTTGGTAAACACTAGTGCCATGTGCTGGGAGGGGATCAGTGCATTTGGAAGAGAGCCCAGTTCCCCCACTCACTGCACAGTATTGCTGGGGGTTGCACATAGAGGGATGGGTGAGCTGGCAGAGCTAGCATGGGGCACAGTTTAGAAGAGGCTCAGAAGCAAAGCATCCTTTCCACAAAAATGCTCATTCCTGGAGAAATCAAGATATGCATTAATTTCTTTTGAATAAATCTGTGGGAGGATCCATGATTTTCAAATGTTAATTATATTAATTTTAATTTTTTTTGGTTCTTTTTTTCGGAGCTGGGGACCGAACCCAGGGTATTAATTTTAATTTTAACAGTATCGATATAATTCACATGCCACATATATCCACTTAAAGTAATATATATGTGCATGTATGTATTTTCTTTTAACATTTTCATAGAGCTGAGTAACCAAAGCCACAAGTACACCCGACACTTAAGAGATCGAGCCACAGAGCAGCATGAATGGAGCTGTTACTGAGCTCTGAGGAGAACGTATTCTACACGCAGAGACTACAGCGCTGAGGAGAACATATTCTACACGCAGAGACTACGGCGCTGAGCGGACATATTCTACATGCAGAGACTACAGCACTGAGAGGACATATTCTACACGCAGAGACTACGGCGCTGAGGAGAACATATTCTACACGCAGAGACTACGGCACTGAGCGGACATATTCTACACGCAGAGACTACGGCGCTGAGCGGACATATTCTACACGCAGAGACTACGGCGCTGAGTGAACATATTCTACACGCAGAGACTACGGCGCTGAGAGGACATATTCTACACGCAGAGACTACGGCGCTGAGTGAACATATTCTACACGCAGAGACTACAGCACTGAGCGGACATATTCTACACGCAGAGACTACGGCGCTGAGAGGACATATTCTACACGCAGAGACTACGGCGCTGAGCGGACATATTCTACACGCAGAGACTACGGCGCTGAGAGGACATATTCTACACGCAGAGACTACGGCGCTGAGAGGACATATTCTACACGCAGAGACTACGGCGCTGAGAGGACATATTCTACACGCAGAGACTACGGCACTGAGCGGACATATTCTACACGCAGAGACTACGGCGCTGAGTGGACATATTCTACATGCAGAGACTACAGCGCTGAGTGGACATATTCTACACGCAGAGACTACGGCGCTGAGAGGACATATTCTACACGCAGAGACTACAACACTGAGCGGACATATTCTACACGCAGAGACTACGGCGCTGAGAGGACATATTCTACACGCAGAGACTACGGCGCTGAGTGGACATATTCTACACGCAGAGACTACGGCGCTGAGTGGACATATTCTACATGCAGAGACTACGGCACTGAGCAGAGACATCAACCAGTGCGTGCCACACCTGCCTCACACATGTCTTCAGGACACCTCAAAACTACAGGAGTTAAGAGATGCTGCTGTCCTTAGAGCAAAAATGGTCCATAGAGCTACAATTCTGGCCTACTTCACAGTAAGAATTCCAGAACAGTGGGATTTTACGGACTACATTTGGGCCGTAAAACACAGAAACATTCTTTCCTCCTCTCAACCCCATCACTTTGTTTCTAAGCTGAAAGATTGTTGTGGATCTCTGACCGCTTCACTCCCTGGGGAGAGGGAGCATTCTCTCTGCTTGAGTGCAGACTTCATTTTACTTCAAATATGTAGAGCCTGCCAACATCAGCTGAAGAGAAAAATTGAGGTTACCACAAGGATACTCCCTCCTAGAGAAACATTAGGTTCTTTTGAGGTTTCTGCACTAACAGGCATGGTGAGCAGATGTTAGAAACATTGCCCACCACACAGGTAAAACCGCTGAGAGCGTCACTCTGCAGGGCTGCTTTCTCTGCTGCTCCTCAAGCTGATCCTGTGGAAAGAGGTCACGTGAAGGAAGTCTAAGTCTGAGAGTGTCTCCTATGTCCATCACAGTGTTCACAACTGCCCTTCCAGTGCTAATCAGCAGACAGGACACACACACACACATACACACACACACACACACACACACACACACACACACACACACAAAATCTTTTTTGGGGGTTAATTTTACTATCATATGCCTGCTTCCAGACAATCAAACTATCCAACCTGAAAAACAGCAGCCTTCAGCGGCAACATCTGCACATTCTTCAGTTGGATTAGCCTTTTTCTTGCAGAGAAAAGGCCTCAGGACAGATGGCACTAGACACTGTGGTGTGGTTCTTGACAGTTCCCTAGCCAGAGACTCACTGCGGTGCCAGTTTGAAAAGCATCAAACAGGCTTTTCAAAAGCACCTACAACTGGAGCAGCCATAATTAGCAGCGGTCATCAGTGCCTCATGCTAAGGTAGGGCAACAGTGCTAGAAAGCTCGGTTCCTGTCCTCTGATGGCCAGGGAGTGCCCGGTGCATGGATGAGCTCAAGGTGACAACCAGTCAGTGGGAGGACAGGGAGGTGACTGGAGCTTTCAAAGAAGGTGACAGTAAAAGAAGTGAAGCAGCAGCAAAGCTCACAGGAGACTGGGGCCAGGGGAAGCAGTGCGGGCTCTCGGCTTGCTGCCCTCGACTGACTTCTTTCCATATTTTCAGAAGGAGGAGGGGCCGTAGGACAAAGGCGTGAAGATGTGATATAAACAACACCCGTCTCCACTGGGACACATTCTAACCAGTTCCTAGCATTTGGGAAGACCAAACCTACGGAAGGTGGCCTTGGGTGTTTCTGAGCTCTACCGCGGTCTCCCCGGGAAAGCCAGCAAGTGATCAAGCAGCACCATAGGGTGCAGTGGTGTCGCTGTAAGAGGACACTGGGCAGGTGCTGCTGTGGCGGGAGAGGGAATCTGAGGAGAGGAGCCCATACTTTGATGAGCACTCTTTCAAGGATTTCCAACAAAAACAAAGCTATTCTTCACCATTAAGCGTTTCCATGAATCATCGCTGGCACACGGCTACATCTGAGGATGAAACAGATACCCGGAGACAAGCTAAGCCTGCTCTCCAGCGCATTTTTCACGCACCACAGATGAATGTTTACGGTCTGTGTCAAGTGACTCGAGGGATGACAGAAACCACAACCACATGTGTAATGCATTTTCTGAATGCTTACGAGATGCAGATTAAAAATGCTGCCTATTTTGATATCTAGAAGTAACCAGACAGATGATAGGCTACTACACAAAATAAACCAAGAGATGAGGAGAAAGTAGGAGTGGAGATTAATATCTAAGGAGAACCTCATAACACCATATGCTTCCTAAATATTAAAAAAAGTAAATTTACCATCTGCTTAATAAATATTTCAAATATGAGGACGCTATGTATAAGAGAATAGTAATATGAGAAGATATTTGGGAAGAGTAGGGGTTCACCCAAACTTCATGAAAACATCCCTGCATTACTCAAGACTTGGGGGGTCAGCATGGCTAACAGCAGCTTTCTGAATCACTGATCATTATGCTACCACTGTTCTTTAGGAAATGCTCTCAAGCATGGGTGAGTGACATAGATGTCTCATGACGAAATGGATACAAAGCTTAGTTTCAGTGACACTTGCTAACAGCTAAATATAAAAACTAATGGGGGCCAGGGGTGGGCCTCACTGGCAGAGCACTTGGTGAGCATGTACAGACCCCTGGGGTGATTCTCCGTATTGTTAAAGAGATGGAACAACTCCCACAAGCCCAGTTGGCATGAGGCCTTTAGGACTGTAAGGAACCTCAAGAGCCATCCATTCAAAGGAGAAAAAGGTCTTAAGCCACAGTCATTAGTAGGAGAGCCATGTCTATAATCCACACCCAGCCCTGGAAAAGAGAAGCTGCACACTAGGGCATTAGTGCTTGTTGGCTGAGAATGAACAGGAGGGCAGAGTGGGAAAAGCTTTTTCAGGAGCAACTGTTCCAGTGGACAAGAGGGTGTGTGCAGGGTGCTCACTGAGGTCCGGGGTGAGTGCCAATCTCACAGCGAGGACGCCTAAATGAATGATGGTGCCCATGCCATGGGACACTGCACAGAATAAATGTACGCATGCATGCACGCTGCCATGGATAGAGCTACAAACATACAGAAGCATTTATGAACTGGGAAAAGAACAACTAAACTAGTTTACCACAGGGACACAGGAGGATGAGAAGAGGACCAGGAGCGGCCTCTACCTTGTATGTTTTCACTTTTCCAAGACTATCATGTAGACCATGTAGACTAAAAGAAGCAGTGTCATACCCCAATAAGAGGCAGTGTCATACCCCAATAAGAAGCAGTGTCATACCCCAATAAGAGGCAGTGTCATACCCCAATAAGAAGCTTTCGAAGAACTTAAAATTGATTGAATTAAAAGGAACTACACTTAATTCTATTTAAGTCAAATGTTTACAAACTTAAACTAGGTCTTACCGAGCATTCTTCCCATTGTTGAGATCGGCTGTGTGATTGGGCTCATTCAGTCATTATAAATACTCCAGTCTCCATGCTGGATTGTTACAATGGGTCCTGGAGCACAGCCTGCATGGGCAAGGTACCAGGAAACCGTGACCTGCAGGCAAGCCCAGGGAGACCAACACAAGAAAGTACTCCCAATTGAAAGGCACACGCAAAGCAAATGCGGGGAGAGAGTACCCACTGTGTACTCTAAAAGGCACCTCCTAGGACTTGAGCCAAGAAGCAGAACTTGAAATGGCTGCTCTGGAAAGAGTTCAGCAGGTGGACAGGAGGCAAGCACAGAAGCAATGCTGTCCCGTCCATGCTCTGGACACTCTTGAAGCAGTGTGCACATGGCCACCAAGGCCATGAATGGGGAGGAGGGATAAAGACTAGAGTCTGGGGTGTTGAGAGACAAAGGTGGGGACAGGAACAGTAAGTCGCTCAAGCTCCTGAAACTGATCCAGTAGAAGCAGGCACTCTGCAGGACTGATCTGATAGTCCTGGGCAGGCTAAACGTGAGAAGAGAAATGCTAGCGACAAGAGGCCTGGCTTGGGAGGTGTTTCAGAGAGGGAGCTTGGTATAAAATGGTAACCAAAAAATGTACAACAATTTAACTTCACAACTGAGGAAGCCTCTCACAAATCTTTGTAAACATGGAATCAAGATTACAAGTATTAGCTGCCCCAAGTGTATATGGCGTTACAGAAAAATGGATATTCGGGTTAAACACAAGTTTGCACTTGGTAGGACTACTGTTAAATTTCCAAACCCGCCACCATCGGATACTGATATGGGATGGCACTGTCAGCAAGCAGAGCTGCCTCAAGCTATGCTAACATGCTTGGCCTCAGACAGGAACTTACTTCTGAACCTCCTCATGCGAAGTGGGCCACAACCTGGGTAATAGCAAAGTGTTCTCTAAAACTCTGGTCTGGGAATTGAGGGCAGTTTTGTGCTTTGGTAGCTTTTATTAAACTGAAACTCAACAAATATATTTCATTAAGACAAGATACACAAGTACTGCCATTATGGGTCAAGTCCATAAAAAAAAAATCCCTTTTATGTTTTCATTACAAACCACATGTTACTCAGATGAGGTTCTGTATGGTGATTATCCCTCGGTGAAAGCAAGCATGTGCCTTGTTAAGAAAGCTCGAATCAACTGCTTAATTTGTATCCAATCTAAAATTGACTCTGTGATAGCAGGCCAAGGCTTTTATTAATAGAGGGCAAAAGTAAACCAGGAGCTGGAAAGATGGCTCAGTGGGTGGTTAAGAGCATTTGCTTTTCTTCCTAAGGACCCAGGTTTGATTCCTAGCATTCACATGGAGGTTTACAACCAGTTCTAACAGGGACCCGATGTCCTCTTCTGGCTTCTATGCACATCATGCACACCATGCACAGATACACACGTATACAAAACACCCCTGTACATAGAATAAAGTAAATATAATGAAGTACGAATGCAACACCATTCCTAGACTCCTGTGATCTCATAATCTAAATTTATCTAATTTTCAGTACATCTACATTCAAGATAGGAATTATAAAACCTTCTCAGTATTATTCATCTTTCTTGAATTTAACTCAAAAGGACTTTGGGGAAAAAGAGTCAATCAGAGCAACAGTCCTCTGTATCCCACAGAATTGCAAAGTGTAAGTGACCCCTGGCAGCTGTGGTGCTATCTTCATTTCTCAGGAGGAGGGGAGTCCGATGCATCATCCAACATCCATAGACATCCCTGTCACACTTGTAACAGAAAGTGGGGAGACTGAGTTCCCCTTACAGTTTACTTTTTAAATCTTTTTATTAATTCTTTGTGACTTTCCTATTATGAGTCCCAGCCCCACTCATTTCCTTGGCTCCTTATATCTGCCCTTCACCCTTACAACTTCTTTTTCCAAAAATAAAGAAAAGGAAGAACAAAGAAAGAAAGAAAGAAAGAAAGAAAGAAAGAAAGAAAGAAAGAAAGGAAGGAAGGAAGGAAGGAAGGAAGAGAGGGAGGGAGGGAGGGAGGGGGAGGGGAGGGAGGGAGGAAGGGAAAAACAAACCACAGACGACATCATGGAAGCTGTAGTGTGTCACAGTGTGTCCCACAGTGTATCCCTCTGTCCACACATCTCCACTTGCAAATGTTCATTGCAATGAGTCATTGGTTTGGCTCCAGATCTCTGGCTTCTGTGACACCATCAATACTGGATGCTCACCGGGACTCCTCTCGGTTATCCTGCTGCTGCCCAGTGTCATGGAGATCCTGCAGCTTTGGAACAGCAGGACCGGCCCTTCCACACATCTCCACCTTTCACAGATGATTCAGATTTTAGAGGTGGGCCGACTCAGAGCCCGGTGTCTGGGCCTGGGTGGTAGATGAGCTGGTCAGTGTGCTCACCAACAGGGCGAGCTCTCCAGTACTGCTCTGGCTAGGCCACCAGTGTCACCATCTGCAGGAGGCAGGGTCAGCTCTCTCTCCTGCTCTTATGCCCTCTGGCCAATTCATGCACACCCACACCTCCAGAGCCAGCTCCACTGTGTGGTCCAGTCGTGGTGCAGGACCCTTTCTCCCAACTGCTGCAGCCGTGCAGGGCTGGGCCAGCTCTTGCCCTCTCACACTCTTGGGTTATGCACTCATGCCTTCTCTATCAGCGCCAGCTCCACTGTGGCCCAGGTGAGGTGCAGGGTCCACTCTCTACGGTGTGCAGCCTCTGAGGGACAGAACCAGCTCACCCCCTTGCATGATCCTGAGGCAGCTCTCCCAACTGCCACAGATAGTGAAGGCCAAGAGGGCATCACACACACACACACACACACACACACACACACACACACACACACACACACACACACATACACACACCCCCCACCTCATGGTAGAGGAGTGGCAGGCTAGCTCTCCTGTGCTCTCACATTTGGGGCGGGCTCACCCCCACTGCCATCACCAGGGTCAACTCTGCTGTACTGTTCAGGGGAGGTGTAGGGCCCATGGGGCTAGCTCTTAGGAGTTCATCCTGACTGCTGAAGTGTTTCCAGTGGCCGGTGAGGGGACGGGGCCAGTTCTGCACAGCCTGACATCCACATGTTCCCAGGAGCTACCCCACCAGAGACATCCCCATGTTCTCTAGTAGTAATCTGAGCCACAGACACGAGGTTGCCCCATGCTGCTGCTGCTATGTGCAGTGGACCCAGGCATGGCCCTCAGCAGCAGCTCAGGCTGGGCCCTCACCATGGCCCCAGGTGGCAGGACTGACCACTCACAACAGGATACTCCTCTCTACCCATGAGTTTCCAGTTCCATCTCTTCACGATGCCCAGGCTGCTCCGCTTCTCTGTCTCTCCCTCTGACCACCACATACTTGTACAGTGTGGCTGATGGGCCCCTGGGTGACATCCTCAGTCCAAGCTCCTTTAAATGGTAGAGAGTGATTGAGCCCCTGAGTTCAATCTCACATACTTCATGCCTATCCATCCCTGCCCCATAATTAACTCAATGACTGCCAAGAGCTTCATGTAAACAAAAGTCAAAGCGAAACTCAGTTTCGACAAAGAAAACATTGACTCAGTAGGAAACTCTTCCCCATCCAGGTCTAAGTAACAAGAAAACAGAAATCAACCGGGCTTAAGAGAATTCGACTGAGGACAAATGAGAATGTGGTACAGGTAAGAAAGCACATGGTGAGACAGACGCAGGCCTTCAAGCTGTAGGGATGTCCTGTCGGCTCTGCCGGGTGGGCAGCCAGGCCAAACTGTTCCCTTTTATACTTTGTGGTGTCAGGTATTGAACTCAGGACCTTGCATATACTTGGCATGCACTTTACTACTGGACCTCACCTCCAGCCTCTAAAATTCTAAACTCAGAGCATTTTTCTCCCCTCGACAAGGTCTCGTGTAGATGGAGTCTGGCCTCAAACTCCCTCTGCAGTCAAAGCTGGCCTTGAGCTCCAGATCCTCCTGCCTCTGCCTCTCAAGTCTAGGATCCCAGGCCTGCTCCACCAGACTCAGCTTTCTTTGCAATTCCAAAACCAGTTACATATACTAGCAAGAGCCAAATAATGATGTCACAACACTCAGAAGCATATTGTAAGGATGATGTTTTTAATAAAAAGGCCACAGTGAGAAATCAGAAGACCTGTTTCCAACTGGGCTTTCACCTCTCTGGCTCCAATTTCCTCATTTGTGAAATAGAGTTGAATTAAATTGTTTCCAAGCTCCTTTCCTGCTGTGAAATTCTATTACATTCTGCTCTGGAATTTTAGACAACTCCAATCACTGTATCTTCCGTCTCCTGGGAAGGAGTTCCACACTGCCAGGAGAAAAGCTGCTGAAGTGAGCACTTTACATCAAACTCCTGCTCCAAACATTCTATGTACCTGTCAACAGAACCCCTCCCCCAGGCTTACAAACTTAAGTATCTAAAGTAAAGATTTAATGGGGGGAAAAGTTTAGTGAAAATAAAAATGTTCAAAACTGATAGGAGAGAAGGGCAGCGCCCCCAGGTGCTAACCTCGGATGAGCTCAGATACCAGTGAGGAAGCAAGGGACCCTGACACAGACGGAAACTGGTGAGCGAGAGACGCCTGACATCTGTGCGGGTGCTGCGAGAGCGGGAAGCACAGTGCCAGGTTACTAAAACCCTGTGAGGAGTGGCGGGCAGTCATCCAGCTTGCCAACTCACGGATCTTACTACAACAGCAAAACTAAAAGCACTTTAAGTTGAGAGGGCTATTTTAAATTCCAAAAGCATTTGCTCCGAGCTCCTAGTGTCAGGAAGAACATATATAACCTTTATCTTTCTAAATTCTAAAAACATGTTTGGAAGGTTTCTCGCCAAGCGTTTTGCCCATTTTAAACTATGGACTTTAAGGGAGGTGCTGGCTGCCTCTGACATGTGATGTGCAAGGCTCAGGCTGAGGTCAGTCCCCAGAACTGTGAAAAGAAAATATGAACTTGAATTTTTAAGGGAGGAGAAAAGCTTTCATTTAAAGGTATTTTCTTTTTGAATGTTGATTTTGTTGTCTGATTATAAAACATATACATTTGCTTTAAGTCTGAAAAATGAAGACTGTTAAGAAGGGACAGAATATTCATCCACATTCTCACAGATAAAGCCCGTGACTTCCCCTTGTGCCAAGTTCAGACACAGAATGTGTGTGTTACCAGGGCGATAATGTGGTAGTTCTCTGAGTTACTGTCTTCCATACACTGCAGCTCTTCTGAGACGCTTTATTAGATCTGCCATAACTTACTTCAGTCATAGAGCTGCAGCCACATTACTTCTCTTAATTCATACATACTGCCCTTATACAAGGAATCTCAAGTTAATGCTATGACATATTATAACTTTGACAAATATTCTTCCTACTTAGTGATATGTGTCTTAATTTTTTAAAAATCCTCTGTGTGTGTGTGTGTGTGTGTGTGTGTGTGTCTGTGCACCGCGTGTGTCCGTGTGTGTGCAGGAGACAGGTTTCTACTTCTAGCACATGGGTCCTCTGGATTTAACTCAGGTTGTCAGATGTGGTGACCAATGTCTTTATCCACTGAGCCATCTTGGCTCTTAACACTTTTTAACCTGACTTTTCTAACACACATTTAAGACCCTTCAATTTGTAATTTTTTTCATACTTTCTGTGAGTCCAACCACAGTTGTTTTTGCTCTAAGACAGGGTCTCCTCATTCCACTGTTGAGGATCTAGGCCGGCCCAATTGTTTGTCATATTTCAGTTCTTATCTTCAGAGGTGAAGCCTACTCCCACAAGGCATACACGAATGCCATTTTGTGGCACATCCATGGACCCAGGAGACAGAATTTTCAGGGTCTGGCCGAACCATCCTGGTCGCAGTTATGGTGTAGGGCCAGATGATGAACAGCGTTCACTTGGGTGCACTCAGCAGTGGGTGCAGTCAGCATGGGGTGCAGTCAGCATGGGGTGCAGTCAGCATGGGGTGCACGTGCCAGGGCTGACTTCCAGGCCTATGGCAGGAGCCGCAGGAAGAAGCCTCGACGTTACTTGGTATGCTTTGTTAGCCTGACTGAGGAGAACTGGACCTGGAAAATTATGGTGATAGAAGATCTATTTCTGTTTCCTGATTTCCAGTCTGAGTCTAAGGCTGAAGAGAAGTCAGGACCATTGAGTTAGGAAGTTTTAACTCACTCTAGGTTCAGTCTCACCTGTCCAGGAGCAGACATTGGTCTGTCTACCAATTCCATTCACAGAATAATACTGCTTTATTTAGACCTCAAAGTAGGGAAGCCCCAGGATAGACGACATTTAGGAAGCCCTAATTCCCTTTACAAATTACAGGGCTACTCTGACATCTATACTTTGAAAATAATTCCAGTTTAATTCAGAGCATAGTTTCAGACAAAAGAGACTACTGAATGGACCATTGGCCAGTCATAGGGACTTTGGTTCTCCATGCTGAATAACAGCCCAGAACACAGCTCCTGAGGGAACTGCCAAAGCCTTTGGTCCCTAACAGACTGCAGGACTCCCACACGCTTTCTTCATGAACTGACATTGCCTACAAAGGGAAGCTGTGCAGGATTCCCAGTCAACCGAGCATGCTGTGTGCCAGACCATACTACAGGATGAGGCAGGAGAGAAGGAAGGCTCAGGACTCTAGCCAAGGCTTTCTTTTGTCATAAACGTTAAATCGCCCTTCCATGCCTTCTTCCTGACCCTGAGACTGAGTCTTCCATCTGGAAAGTTTAAATCTTCTAGTCTTGGTGTATTTGTCTCCTATCGTCTTGGACACAGCGGTGGGAAGATGTACGACGACCTTCCCCAAGGAGGGCAGTCGAAGGACAGCCCTTTACTTTCTCGGCAGAACTAAATCATCCTTTTTGTCATCTTCTCCACCCTAAAATTCCAACCCATTAAGCGCTTGCTGAGTAACAAAAAAATCAAGAGATATAATTTCTGCTCTCAGAGACCAAAATAGGAAGACGAGAAGCTCTCAGGGATGCAAAACAGTGACAAGAGGCAGAGCCAGATTAATAAGCTTAGGTCACAAGCAGTTTCCCTACCCGGTGAGACTCTAAAATCAAAATGCCGATCACTTTAAGATCTTGCAATCAAGGGGAAATACAAGCAGCACAGTGAAGACTAAGTGTCGAGCGGTCTCAGCAGAGAAGCAACTGGGAGCAGGTGAGGCAGCTGGCAAACTCCTCCACCAGCCTCCAGCCTCTGCTGACCCAGTGACCCTCCCCTGGCAGGGGAAAGCCAAGATGGTGAAAAGAAGCTTCAGGATGTAGACGGAACCCTCATCCCCACATGTTGTCTTCCTACCAGCCACTGAAATCTTCAGATAGAGGCAGAGAACTCAAGAACAGTCTGATGGATGTTTACACATGCCTATGCAGCCACTGTTCACACCACGACACATGACATTTTAGCACCCCAAAGTTCCCCGTGACTTCCTAATGAATAATCACTCCTGTGCCTACAGTCAGCTTGCAGGATTTGATCATCCTCCATTACTATATTAAGAGGAAGATAAAACTTTAGATAGAATCTGAGATAATTAGCTTAGATTTATGAAAACACATAAAATAATCCAGTAATGTTTTCAATGTCTGCATATGAAGTGAAACTTCACCCATCTTTTTTTTTGCAGTTTTTAAGAAATACCCAATCTGATGACTTATGAGTCATAGACCTTAGACCCCTACTGAACGATAAAATTTCACCTCACACATAGAAAACATGCTTATTACCACTCGCACTAAAAACCCACTGTGCGTCCCACAGCAACCAAGGAAGATGCAGGATGCAGAATCAGGTCAGATTCTTCCCCAGGATCCATACCAGGCGGTGCTGTCAGTGCACTGTTTCCGCCATACAAACCTCACTAGAGCAAGGCATGCTGGCTGTGCTCTCAGAGTTACCCTGTGATCTGTGTGGTCTGCGTGACCTCGAGAGTGACCATGCATGGGCCCTATAGCATAATCAGATGTGATACTAGTTCTTACACTGAACACAGAGCAATAACAAAAATTCTGCAGTGTGTATGGGACATATGACTGTGATCAGCAGTAAGTCTCTAGAAACTGCTGAGTTGCTCATGTGTTGTTGGGCATCGTTTTGAAAGCCTGATGTTTATTATGTCAAAATCTTAGGGTTCAAGTAAGTATATCTAATATGGGGGATGCAAATCAAACAGACCTGGACTTAATTTCAGGTTCTACCACATATTAACTATTGAATTAATACTTAAAACATTATTCAATTTTTTAGTCCTTATTTTCTTTTATAAAGTGTAGCTGACAATAATAGGACCAAATTCCTTGGTTTGTTTTCAAAATTGTAAAATATTATGTGATGCCTGAATGCAGTAAGGTTCCAGTGAAGTCATTAATAATGTCGTTTTATATCTTAATGGCAACCTTATGCTATTAAAGCCCAATCATTTTCCAAGGACATAAATACAGCACATAACCAAGTCCTGTGTCATAGTTCTTAAGAGCTTTAAAAGCAGACTACTATACAGAACTATGAAATCTTTTAGAACATTTTTGGTAACAAACTTTATTATTAAAATTATTATTATTATTTTTTTGGTTTTTTTTTTTTCGGAGCTGGGGACCGAACCCAGGGCCTTGCGCTTCCTAGGTAAGCGCTCTACCACTGAGCTAAATCCCCAGCCCCTATTATTAAAATTATTAGAAAGATCGTTTTAATTATAAAAGGCACAAATTAAGTAGAGGAGACCATAGGATAACTGGAATGATGGAATTCACGTCACAATGCTGATGTACCACAGCAGGCTCTGGGACCATATACAGTCACGTGCATTAATGTCGGATCTACTGAGAGCTGGTTATTTTTATGCAAACCTACAGAGCTGTGGGTGAGTGGCAGGCATGCGTCACTTCCCGATGCTACTCTTCCCACTTTGAAACCCCAGTGACACTCGCTCAGTGTTTCACTCAAGTATTTCTGCAGTCAAGTATTTCAGGACACTTTATAAGAATGAAAATTGCTTTTCTTTACATATGATCTCAAACAAAATTTCTTGGTTTAACTTTTACCATGTATAAAATAATATTTAATCTCTAAACAATGTGATCATAAAATCTTAACACAGCACAGCCCTGAACTGATCTCTTTTAATGTTTATCCGGCCCCAGCTTGGGATGTGTCTTGAGTGGTCAGGGGCTGCACTTTAAACAAAGGTATAGATTCTCTTTCTAACTTAGAGGGATGAGCCAGTGTGCAGCGGAAAACGAAACGTGTGTTTGCTGAAGGGGTTGTGGGTGTCTCAACAGGACATGAAGAGACACAGGAAGGCAGCGTTGGTGCCAGGCTGTTTTCTCTCTCACAGCTGTTTACTCTGAAACTTAGCTATGACTTAATTTGCAACTTCTCCATAACGTCATCAAGCACATTACTGGAAAGATATGCTACAAGGCTACAATGAATGAGGCAAAAACACAGTGAGCACACAAATATCAGATCTCCATGTCAGCATAGCCAAAAACTAATACCTGAAATCCAAGATGTCTACCTACTAGAGACATGGCGGAGAAAACTGCACTTACAGGATCTGCTTAACCGTCGTCAGTTACAAACCAACCCTGCTCACCTGTGATGGTACTGTCATGGGACATTTCAAAAGGAGAGACATTTGTGCATGAGGCACATTATGTCTGGCTCATGTACATGGGCCCCAGCCACCCCCAAGTTTGTACAAGTCAGACGACCTACACGAACGACCCTCAAAACCTGCACAGGCTGATGCGCAGCAGCCTCAGTTCACTGTAGGGTCAGAGCAGCAGTCCCTGGGGCTCCGCAGGTGAATAATGAGTTTGCTGTCAAGCCTGAAAATGCACCTGACACCCAGGCCCAAAGAAGCAGAAGAGAATGAACTCCCATTGGCTGTCCTGGGACCTCACATTCACTGTGATGTACTAGAGCTCGCGCACACGCACACGCACACGCTCTCTCTCTCTCTCTCTCTCTCTCTCTCTCTCTCTCTCTCTCTCTCCCCCTTTCTCTCTCTCTCCCTTTCTCTCTCTCTCTCAAATAAACAAACAAAACTTTTTCTTGTTAGTTCACTTTGGTTCCAAATACCAAGCAAGGACGGAGGCTATTTTGGCTAACAAGACTGGAATCCTACATGCAGAGTACGAGGAATGGACTAACTGGAGGCCTGAGGTGTACCTCCCTCATGTGCTACTACTGAAGGTGACCTACCTAAGGCTACAGGAACTGAAGGGGATGAAAGGTGAGGGTTGCCCTGGTGCTGTTTGTATTTTTATGCCAATTCCACTTCCCCAAGAGGGGCAGTCTCAGAGGAGGAGTGAATCACATCACAGGTGACTTCATGGAACCTTCCCCCCCATTTTAACTTGTAAAATAAAGGCAGGAGCCGGTGATTGGGCAGGGAAGGGAAGGTGGAGATGAAAAATTTTAGGGAGAAGGAGGAAGGGCGGGGAAGACGAGGAGGAGGAAGGAAAATGGAGCAGAAGCCTGTGGCCTGGAGAAACCGCAAGTTATAAGGGGTCTCCTAGCTAGGGACAGAGTAGTACAGTGGTAGATCTGCCCAGTCTAGGCCACAGCCTGTGTTCTTATTAATCAAGTCATGATCGCATTGCACGGGCTTCTTCAGGTTGGAGAGGTTACAGGAAGGCAGATATGGCATATTCATTTTCAGACACACTGGACCACAGGGACAACGGACGGCACTATGACTGAAACACTGGACCACAGGGACAACGGATGGCACTATGACTGAAACGCTGCAGGGCCCTGTTCCTGGACAATGCAAACCCAATAAGAATCTAGGAACACCTATTTACTGCTAACCGGAAAGAATTCCTGCTAAACAATTAGAACTCTAAAACTGGTTAAAAATAGTTTTCAGAATAGTAGCTTTGGCCTTCTTTTTCAGCCCAAGCAAGTTAAACATACATAATGTATTTGGAATTATGAAGCAAACGACCCATACAAAGATACACTGAATTTAAAGCACTTGCTGCTAAGCCCGAGCCTTTCTCGGCCAGGCTGCTTCTGTGAGTGTTGTGCAAAGCACACTTAATGAGCACATGATATAGTTTTCTTAGTATTACATGAATAACAATCACTAATAAGAGGTCCAAGGAAAGGCTGTAAGAAAGCCAGAAAGCCTTGTTAAACTTGAGTAACTGAAGAGTGTGGCGTGCAGAATGGAGCCCACAGTTCTCAAGCCAGAACACTCACTACGTACTAATGTTGCTCACTGGGAATTTTCGGCTGGGTAAAAATCCGAGCAGCCGGAGCTCAACGTGAGGCCTAAGCATTAGAGAGAAGCCTGGTACTGAGGAAACAGCAGATTCAAACGAATCTTCCCTGAGTACGCCTTCATAACCAAGCACCTTTAGCTTCTGGTCTCCCGTCAGAAGATCACTGTTGGCTGCACAAAACCAAAGCCCCACATCAATCCCCTGGAGCCTGACTCCTTAGCATTCGCTGTAACTGAGACATCACTTCTTGCTCTAGCTTCCCACTGCAAGCACAGCAGACATTGGTACTTAATTTTGATTAAACTTTTACCCTGCTGGAGGAATCTGTTCTCAGGCTGGCTTTCCCTGAGCTACAGCCCCCCACCCCCACCTCCATGCCTCTCCCTAAAACAGCATTTGGAAATGAAGTAGGAAAGTCATCTAGAGCTGGAAGCAGTGGCCTCACAACCTTTCATTCCTTTGCTCCTCACTAATGCACTAGGCTGACGGGCTGGTTTTATCTCCGCTTGTTAAAACGCTCTGTTTTTATGCTTTGCTTACATGTATGTGTATGCACTGTGTATGACTTGGTGCCTCTGGAGGCCAGGGAGGGGTAGAATCCTCTGGGACTGGAGTTGCAGGTGCTTGTGGGCCACTGTGTGGGTGCTGGGAGTTGTGCTGAAGCCCTCTGAACTGCAGAGCCATCTTCCCATCCCCTGGTCAGTTGTTTTCAAAGTCAGAAAGCAGGGCACTTAGCATGAGGAGCTAAAGGATATAGAATGTATTCTCAAAGATGCTCTCCCACTACCTAGGAAGCATCTCATTACACGTAATGGACCGGCAGGGCCTACATCGCAGTACACCACTGAGCTCTGTGCAATCGGTGTCCAATGACTAGTTCTCTCAACAAATGCCAGGCACAGAGCAGAGCGAAAGATGGTTTTAAAAACTTAGGACAATATCAATCAGAGTATAGAAGTGAGTAATTACTGCATGCAAATCAGTCAGCAATAAGCCCATGCAGTTATGATGGCCACACAACATGCAGGGCCCACTGTGTCGGGGGCAGCATTCGTGGATGGTTATGGCAGATGCTTCCTCAGAGCTGAATGTGATGCTCAGGCTATGACCCATCTCTACACCAAGGAACGGCTAGGCTGAGGCGACTCCTCACCCAGGGTTCAGGTACCTGTACAACTGTCCATGTTGGAAAGGCCCCTCCCATGTCTCCTGCTTCTTTCTCCAAACTCTCCCATGGCCCTGTCTCCTCCTTTAGGGCTCACATAGCCTCAGCCTTATTCTGTTCCAAGAAGTTGGTGGCATTTTTTGCCTAAATTGTTTCTTTTTAGAAGACCATAACTTGTTTGATCACATTTAACTAACTCCATGAGGTGTTTTTA